>NC_057812.1:631820561-631821261 GCF_018294505.1 Triticum aestivum | reverse complement strand
AAATTGAAATGGGGATGTTCAAACCCTAGCATTAAATCAACTCAACTAGGGTGAGTTAAAATCTTTTCAATAAACCCAAAAGGCCCCTAAGAAAAGTTCATGATTTCTGGTTAAGGTGGAAACCTCTGCCAAAAATGATGAATATATCCTTAGGTCATTTTTGGATTTTTGAATTAAATCATATTGTATTTGACTTTGGGCATTTAAATACTATAAATAATTTAAATGCTCAAATAAATGTTGGAAATTGATAAGGGTCACTGGAATAATTCAGAAAGCACCCATAATTATTTCCAGGATTTTATAAAATGATTTGATATTTAAAACAAATCAAAAACAAATTGCAGAAATAGAAAAAAATAAAACAGAACAAAAATAAAAGAGAGAAGGCCACCTGGGCCACTTACCTGGCGCCACTTACCTGGCCCAGCTCCATCTGGCCGGCCCAGCCCACCTCCTCCCCCCCTTGTCCTCTTCTTCCTCTGCCAGTAGGTAGAGGCGAGGCGTGGCGCGCGCCCGAAGAGCTCCGGCCACCTCCTGCTTACCTGCTCGCCGCTGGAGGCACCCAAGGGAGCCACGCACTCCCCCCCCTCGTTCCCCACGACCTCTCTCACTCTCCCGTAGCTCTCCCTCGCTCCCCCCCCTCTCCTCTGCTCTCTCTCCCTCACGCGCCCGAGCGGAGCCCATCGCCGCCGACGCC
>NC_057812.1:631818555-631820480 GCF_018294505.1 Triticum aestivum | reverse complement strand
CGAGCCGAGCCCATCGCCGCCGACGCCGTTTACCGGGGCCACAGCCACCCCCTCGCTCCCACTATGCATCCCCGAGCTCCGCCTCGACCCCCTCCTTCCTCCCCACCGACCCACGGCCCTCCGGAAGCCCTGCGACGCCGCCACCATCACCGTTCCGTCGCCGGCCACCGAAGCTCCCCTCCGTCGATTCGCCGGACCCCGTGCCTCCCCTGCCTCGCCAGCAGCACCAGAAGAACTGCGGTGAGCCGCTGCATCGTTTCCCCCATGCCTCGTTGCCTAATTAGCCCCCTAGCCGCTCCCTCCACCGGAGCCGAGACGCTCCGCCGCACGGGCTCGTCGCCGGTGAAGCCCCGGTGACCAAATGGCCCCGCGCGTGCGTCTGTTGCACTCGCAACGACCCGTGAAGCAACGCTAGCGTGGCAGCTAGCTTGTTTGCAAGCCGCAGCGCTAACCCCGCACCCACCCGAGCTCCGGCCGCCGCCTCGGGCACCATTCCGGCGAACCCCGGCCACCCCACGCCCTCTCGAGGGTCCCCCTAGATGCGCGGGAGCACGGGCTCACCCCTGGTGCCCTCAGCGCGACCAGCCGCGGGCTGTAGCGCCGTCCCGAGCAACTCCGGCGAGGTCTCGCCGTCGCCGTGGCCGCCGGCGTCACTAGCTGACGTGGCGCTAATTTAGTTAGCACTAATGACCACGCTAAACACCCCCCACAGACACTGACAGCGGGCCCCGTAGCGGGTCAAAGCCCGAGTCAACGCGGGATTAGCCCCTGTGTCACTGACGTGTGGACCCCACACGTCAGGTTTGACCCTGACCGGCCCGGTTGACCCTGCTGACGTCACTGTGACGTGGTGCTGACGCCATAATCATTTCTGGATTTAATTTAATTCTGAAATTCCAGAAAATGCCTAAAACTTCAATAAATCATAGAAAATTAACCGTAACTCCAAATGAAATAAATTATATATGAAAAATTATCAGAAAAATTCAAGGAATCCATCTGTACCATTTTCCTGCATGTTAGAACAACTTATCACTACTGTTTAGGACAAATGAAGTGAATGACATTTGAATAATCACATATGGAGTTTGAATTTGAATCTTGTAGTCAAACCAACTTCATTTAATCTGTTGCTAGTTGCATTAGCCCAAAACACATTCATTTTGCCGTGTCATGATCATGCATCATATTGTGCATTGCATTGATTGTGTTCCTTTCTGTGTTGCCGGTAATTGTCCCCTCTCGATAGACGCGATACCGACGATGTGATCGTTGACACTGATGAAGACTCAATGTTATCTTCAGAAGTGCCAGGCAAGCAAAACCCCCTTGTTCATTCCGATACAATCCCACTCTCTCGTTCCTGCTCTCTTTTACTGCATTAGGACAACACCGATTCATCTGTTACTTGCTGCGGTAGCTGAACCCCTTTATCCTTTGCATGACCTGTCATTGCCACAGTAAATAGATGAAACCCACTAGTATGAGTAGGAGTTGTTTGAGCCCTGTTGTGCCTACTCATTCATGTTTGTTTGTCATGCCTGCTACTGCTTAGAGTTGAGTCAGGTCTGATTCATCGAGGATGAATCAGAGGTGTGTGAACATGTCCTACTATGTGTGAGCTAAGTGTGTGAACACGATTTGGTAAAAGGTGTCGGTGAGAGGCCATGTAGGAGTACATGGTGGGTTGTCTCATTGAAGCCGTCCTTAGGAACTGAGTTCTGTGTTTGTGATCCATGATTCAGCTACTACCATGCATTGGGCCCTGAAATATGACCCCGCTCGACTTCTTATTCACCCTAGTCCTCTGTCCAGGAGTTGCAAGTAGTTTCTGGTGTTTGTAGCTTACTGGAGGCCGTGGACAGCGCTGACCGTAGGGGTGGGCTGTGATGCGGTAGGTACGTGGCACGGTGTACCGGATGCCC
>NC_057812.1:631800237-631818105 GCF_018294505.1 Triticum aestivum | reverse complement strand
TGGACTAGAGACTTGAGTGTTTAGGTAGGTCGTGGTCTACACCCACGTTGGCTTTCGCTTGAAGTCTGCCGAGCACATGTCGTGTGCAGACGCTAAGTGGTGGAAACATGTATGAAGAAGTACACCCCTGCAGGGTTAACATCATCTATTCGAATAGCCGTGTCCGCGGAAAAGGACTTCTGGGTTGCTTATATCAGTTCATAGACAAGTGAAAGTGGATACTCTAAAATACGCAAGATAAGCGTGAGTGCTATGGATGGCGTTCTCGTAGGGAGACGGGAGCGGATCCATAGTGGTGTATTGATATGGTGAATATGTGGACTCGTGTGCGCCACCTCAAAAGAGTTACTCGCAGTCGTAGTTTAGGATAGCCACCGAGTCAAAGCTGGCTTCCTGCAGTTAAACCCCACCACCCCTTTGTTGATAATGATGCATATGTAGTTAGTTCTGATGTAAGCCTTGCTGGGTACATTTGTACTCACGTTTGCCTATTTTATGTTTTTGCAGAGAGACTTCGGTCTCGCTAGTAGTTCCGCGTGGACTTCGACGTTTAGCTTGTTACCTCAGCTACGATCTTGTGCCCTCGGCAGGATCTGATAGATAGTCAGGCTTCTCAGCCTTTTTCATTTATAGATGTCTGTACTCAGACATGATAGCTTCCGCTTGTGCTTTGACTTGTATGCTCTGAATGTTGGGTCATGAGACCCCTGTTTGTAATATCTCGCTCCTCGGAGCTTATTGAATAAATTACTTGAGTCGTAGAGTCATGTTGTGATGCCATGTTGTAGTTGCACATATCGAGCATATTGTGTGTATGTTATTGAAATGCTTGGTATGTGTGGGATCTGACCATCTAGTTGTTTATCTTTAGTAGCCTCTCTTACGGGGAAATGTCTCCTAGTGTTTCCACCGAGCCATGGTAGCTTGCTACTGCTCCGGAACACTTAGGCTGGCCGGCATGTGTCCTTCTTCGTTCCTGTGTCTGTCCCTTCGGGGAAATGTCACGCGATGAATACCGGAGTCCTGTTAGCCCGCTACAGCCCGGTTCACCGGAGTCCTGCTAGCCCAGTGCTACAGCCTGGTTTCACTCGCTGATGACCGACACGTTCGATGCTGGGTCATGGATGCCTGTCCCTGTAAGTCTGTGCCACTTTGGGTTTACGACTAGCCATGTCAGCCCGAACTCCTTATCATATGGATGCTAGCGACACTGTCATATATGTGTGCCAAAAGGCGCAAACGGTCCCGGGCTAAGGTAAGGCGACACCCGTGGGAATACCGTGCGTGAGGCCGCAAAGTGATATGAGGTGTTACATGCTAGATCGATGTGGCATTGAGTCGGGGTCCTGACAGCGTTGGTATCAGAGCTTGACTGCCTGTAGGATTACCAAGCCAAACTGGTCGAAGTTGAGTCTAGAAATTCTTTAGTTATGTAAGGGAATTGATTGTGGGATGGAACGTAAGGCTCTTTTTACTCCTTATTCCTCATGGCCTTCTGATCTGAGTCATCATCTTCTCTTCTACGGGGATTAAGAACTAGGCTATCTCTTCTTTCCATCAGGATCACGTGTTACTAATCCGTAGACTTATAGATTGTTGGACTTAAGCCTCGTTTCAGTTCCGATTACTTCCATATGCTGATTGTTGATCTCGAAACCTTGATATTGTGCTTCTGAGTGGTTATGCCACCATTTTTGTGAATGTCTCAAATCTTTTCTGAGCATTTTCAGCCGTTATGTTGTCCGAGTCATCCCAGGTTTCTAAAGAGTCTGATGCAATTGCAGAATCCTTTTCCTCTGGTTTCAATGTCTTTTAGGCCAGGTTAATCACACAAATTGTTGAGTTGAGGTACCCTACTGCCTCGACCTTTATGTTGGAGTTATTATTATGACCCTAGGTGTATTAGGGAGTCACCTAGTAATCTAGCAATGTTTTGTGATCCCAGTGTGATGATTCTGGCTTTTATTCTCGAAAGCATCCCGTGATGCTACTTAGTAATAGGTATTCTGTTCCTGGGTTCTTGAACCCGAGATTCACTCTACCTACTTCATGTTGATAGTAATTGCTAGTGCCTTTAGGATATTAATAACCTTTGCGATAGTCCTTGAAGTCCGTGGTATCTTCTTCTTCCAAATACCATGAACTACTTATGGCAGAAGTTCCTCGTTGAACTGAAATATCACAACAGGATTATTCTTGATGAGTTCTCCATTATATATTGTGGCTCCGCCAGTTCTACCTTTCTGCATGGATTGCCCGGAAGAAATATGTTGAATTCGTTCGGCATGCCAAACCATGCATCCACAACTCAGAAAATCGTATGTTCCTTTGAGTTGTTCTCTTTAGTTGCATTCTGACCCTCGTCTATCAATTGATAGTCAAGGGTATGCGTGCGTTCGTTTATCGATGTCTATTACTCTTGTGGTCCGTCAAGCCATTCTATCGCAGAATGACTAGGAGAAACAAACTCCAGTACCTCATCCATATCTAGGATTGGGTCAAAGTAGTTGTATTCCGTAGATCAAATGCCAATCCAGCTTTTGGTTTTGTTCTACCTTGGAGTATTACCCCCTTTATGTCAGAATTATCATGAGAACTGCACCAACTGTCATGAATTTTGATGTAGTGATACTTCTCACCATCATTAGTCATTCCTCGGCCCTCGTGTTGATGCAACCGGAATACCGACAAATGAATTGTGATGTGTGAAATCAATACTCCCAGCAACCTCGTTGCTTGGTAGTTAAAGGACAATAATTTCATTTTTAGCGTGTTGGTTTTGAATCATCATTCTAAGGTTGATCATGCTACCTAGTCCATTCTCCTGGTTCACTCCTTGATCGATGAGTTAGGATTATTTCAAGTCCTCACTCATTTGATCATGTCGTCTTGCCCTGAAAAGCAAGATTGTTCTCGAGCTTAGTAACATACCGGTGGTTCGTGATTTTCTGAATATCTTCTCAGAAGTATTACCAGGTTGTCACCTGACCGCTATGTTGAGTTCGTGATCAAGTTGGTTTATTCCTGTGAACCACCTTCTCTCCAAGAATCGGTGTTAGATTGTCACGCCCTCGATGCGGCTATATCTCCCACGTGTCGAAGCACGACTTAGAGGCATAACCGCATTGAAAGCAATGTCGCAAGTGAGGTAATCTTCACACAATCCATGTAATACATAAGGGAAAAAGATACGTAGTTGGCTTACAACCGCCACTTCACACAATTACATGAATAAAGCATTACATCATCCAGATACAATCAAGGTCCGACTACGGAACCAAAATAAAAGAAGAACCCCAAAAGCGACAAAGGTCCCCGATCGACCCCAACTGGGCTCCACTACTGATCAACTAACACGAAACAACATAAAGGACAAGATCTTCATCGAGCTCCTCCTGAGCTTGGTTGCGTCATCTGCACGGACTCAACGGCACCTGCAAGCTGGTTGTGGAAGTATCTGTGAGCCACAGGGACTCAGCAATCTCGCACCCGCGAGATCAAGACTATTTAAGCTTATAGGAAGGCTGGGGTAATAAGGTGGAGCTGCAGCAAGCGACTAGCATATATGGTGGCTAACATACGCAAATGAGAGCGAGAAGAGAAGGCAAAGCACGGTCGATAAAAGTATGATCAAGAAGTGATCCTATAGCAACCTACGTCAAACATAACTCCAACACCGTGTTCACTTCCCGGACTCCGCCGGAAAGAGACCATCACGGTTACACACATGGTTGATGTATTTTAATTAAGGTCAACTTCGGGTTTTCTACAACCGGACGTTAACAAATTCCCATCTGCCCATAACCGCGGGCACGGCTTCCGAAAGTTCAAATCCCTGCAGGGGTGTCCCAACTTAGCCCATGACAAGCTCTCACAGTCAACGAAGGAATAGACCTCCACCCGAGACATTCCGATCAGACTCGGTATCCCGGTACAACAAGACATTTCGACAGGGTAAAACTAAACCAGCAACACCGCCCGAATGTGCCGACAAATCCCGATAGGAGCTGCACATATCTCTTTCTCAGGGCACACTCAGATTGTCTTAGGTACGGGTAGGCCAACCCAGAGTTGCCCCTGGTAGCCACCAGTAGCTGACAGGTGGACCAACACTCAGAGGAGCACTGGCCCGGGGGGGGTAAAATAATGATGACCCTTGAGTCCGCGAAACCCAAGGGAAAAAGAGGCTAGGTGGCGAATGGTAAAACCAATGTTGGGCATTGCTGGAAGAGCTTTACTTAAGGCGAACTGTCAAGGGGTTCCCATTATAGCCCAACCGCGTAAGGGACGCAAAATCCGGGAACATAACACCGATATGACGGAAACTAGGGCGGCAAGAGTGGAACAAAACACCAGGCATAAGGCCGAGCCTTCCACCCTTTACCAAGTATATAGATGCATTAATTAAGTAAGATATATTGTGATATCCCAACAAGTAAACATGTTCCAACAAGGAACAACATCTCCATGTTCCAACAAGGAACAAACTTCGATCTTCACCTGCAACTAACAACGCTATAAGAGGGGCTGAGCAAAGCGGTAACATAGCCAATCAACGGTTTGCTAGGACATGGTGGGTTAGAGGCTGAACATGGCAATTTGGGTGGCTGACAAGCAAGTGGTAGGCATCGTAGCATTGGCATAGCAAAAGAGCGAGCAAACTAGCATAGCAAAGATAGTAGTGATTTCGAGGGTATGATCATCTTGCCTGAAATCCCACAGGGAAGAAGAACGAGTCCATGAAGAAGACAAACGGACGTAGTTGAACGGATCCTCACAAACGCGACGTTATCGGAACCAACCCGAAGAAGCAATCACCGGAAAAGAAGCACACAACATAGTAAATAACCAACACAACAACATGGCATGATGCACAAACGAGTATGATGCATGTCCGGTTTAATGAAACATGGCATGGCAAAGTGCACAAGCAATCCTACAAATTAAGTGGAGCATCAATATGCATCGGGATGCATATTGACAAAACACCACAACAAGTTATTTAGTTTGATCTCGTTTATGTACTCAACAATATTAAATGTTGATTAACATGGCAAGAGGTGAAGCAAAGTAAAACTACCTATCTAGTCAAGTTTAAATGAGGCCGGAAGCAACGAACAACAATTCCGGAAACTCCCCATATGCATATTTTAGATTTGGTACTGTTCTGCCCTAAACACAATTTTAGAGTTGTTTAATATGCAAATAAAGGTCACCATGATAAACTAGGCAAAATTCTACCCCATTTACATATAAAGTTTATTAAAATTGGAGTTACGGTTATTTAGTTATGAAATAAAGCATTTTAGCATGGCATAGGAGTAAATTAATGTAAACAACATTTTTATCATCTCAAACATAGATGAAAGTGGCATATTATTAATGTACACAATTTTCTGAGCATTTTACATGTTTAAAGTATTTTAATCCGATGCATGGTTAATTAGTTATTATATGCATGATGTGCAAGGACTTTTCTGCAAATCTGTAATACAATGGATAATGTTAAAATCGTAGGACTGGGAAAAAAAAGGTACACGGGCTGGCCCGAATGTGCACAGGAGAGGGATCTGGAGGGGGCTGCTCACCCTGGGCCTTGGCCCGGCTCGGTGGAGGCAGCAAGCCGACAGGGCAAGCGGGCCGGCTGGATCTGTGAAGGGAGGCTGGTGCTGGGCCTCGGTCAACTGATGAAGAGGAGGCGGCCCAAGGGCGCGGAGGCGCGGTCAACAGCGGGCGAGCGAATCCTCTCTGCTCGATGCAGAGAGAGCAGAGGCCAGCGGCGCTCGATCTGGAGCAGGAGAAGCAGAGGCCGGCGAGGAGGGACTTGGGGACGAGTTCACTCCGGCGAGGGACTCGGTGCAGGGAGGCGGAGCTTGACGGATCCGGCCACGGGGCATCGGTTCCCGGCGACCGCGAGGCGAACGGGAGCTCGAGGAGGCATCCATGGCAACTCTGTAGGCAAACAGAGGGAGGGAGTCGGGTGAGAGAGAGGGGAAGTAGAGGAGCAGAAAGAGGGGCAGGGCTGTCGAGCATGGGCCTGGGGCTGGTGGTCGACGGCAACGCAGCTGGTCGCGAGGACGGGCGCGGGGCGCTGCTGGCCCGGTGGTGCTCCCGACGGAGGTGGAGGCGGCCGGGTCCTGGATGCAGGTAGGGTCACGGGAAACGGCGGGGATGGATGGATCCTCCTCGGATCCGGCGAGGCAGGGATCCATGGTGACGGACGCGAGCTCGGACTGCAGCCGTCCATGGCGATGTCATGGGGATCCTGCTCGAACAGATAGACACAGGGGGTCGGGTGAGAGAGATCGATAGGAAGGAGGCGAGCATGGCTGGCCTGGCGGATTAGCACGGGGACGATGTGGATCGAGGGAGACAAGGGGCCTGCCGTGGATGAGCTCCGTCTTGAGGAGCTCCTGCTCGGGCACGAGCGTGGAGACGCGGGGCTGCGGCCAGAGGAGATTGGTCGGGCACGGAAAAGGAGGCGGTGGATGGATTGGGTGGAGATGGATCCCGAGGTGGGAGGAGGTTGTAGGTGGCGGCGGCTAGGGGGGACAAAAGGAGAGGATTTCTAGGGTTTGACAAAATGGACTAGGGTGGACTATATATATGGAAAGGAGGGTAGTTTGGATCATCCGATAAAAATCGGACGGTCGAGAAAAATAGGCTAGGGAGTCCAAATAAGAAAACGGGGACGTTTTGTAGACGTTTGGGGATGATCCGGACACGACGGTAGCGACAGTCCGGGTCGGGTCCGGGACAACTTTCGGACGCGCGTGAGGGGGGTCGTGGGCTGACGAGAGGGGTTAGGCTGGACCTGGCGGTAGGTAGCGGACTGTGTAGACGGTCTCGAGCTGAGGGAAGAGAAGAGAGGGAGGCCCGGCGACTGTTTCCGGAGACCGAAAACGTCCGATGTTAGACCAGCTACTATTGCCGCTATATTTATCCGTTGGGGCGTCAAACGAACTCCGATTGCGATGAAACTTGGCAGGCGGTCTATCTACACTATAATAAGACCACACACCAAATTTCAACCCAATCCGAGAACATTTTGCGGCCACTTATAAAATAATATTTCGGACATGCCGCGGGCGCGTGCAAGTGTGTCTGGTCTCAAAACGAACAACGGAGAGAACTCGGAGAACCCGGACGAATGCACGTTTTAAAAACATGATGATGCAATGCACATGATGACATGATATGAGATGCATGACACGCAAGCAATGACAACGCAACAACAGCGAATAACTGCACGACACCTGGCACATCGGTCTCGGGGCTTTACAACACTCCACCACTACGAGAGGATCTCGTCCCGAGATCTAGAATGGCACCGGAGGGGCAACGGAAAAGAAAGAGAAGAGGTAAAACTAAGTTGCTTCTTTTACAAATGAGTGAAACCAAAGAACCTTGCGAGGTTGAACAAATGAATGAAAGAAAACAACGAAGATGAACAAAGTTGAAAACACTCCGTTAGAAAAGAGGAACAAGGGATACGATGAGAACCCAGAGGTTTAGTGATAAGATAGATATTGAAACCACTCCGGTTAAAACTAGATAGAGGAGGAATAAGATTGATATAATTTGGGCAGCACTTCGAGTGATAATGGAAGGAACTGAACATGATCTTGGCAACCAAGATGATGGGTTGAAGAGAGCAACATCACAAAGCCTCCGGAACAAAAGTAAGAATGGTATGGGATGAACGACGAGAAAACAAGATCTTGAGGGAGCATGCTTACAACAAGTGCTAGAACGGAGTTGTTGGAAAACCAACAACGAAAAGAATAAGCTTGTTATGGTCTTATGGAATACATCTCAAATAATGAGGTGACAACCTGCCACTTACGAAAAACAAGATTGGATTGATATGAACAAGAAGACGAGAAACTTATTTCACCGGGAGGATAAATGAAGAAACTTGGATCATTTATAAGCACCATAATAACAACCATCCTTAGGGAAGGCTTAAGGTGAAATCTATACCAAGATAACTCCAATGAAGAGATTGACGGTTGAAAAGATCTCTTGAACAAAGAGAAAAAGATGGATTTAAATATGTCACTCTTGAAAAACTTGTGACTCACGAAGCAACGAAGGGGAATTATCAAGAAGGACATAATACCACCTCCAAAGATACGGTAGAAAGAAATTGCACTCCGGATAGCAAGATGAAGAATGCTTGAGTTTCTTAGAAAAGAATCTCGATGAACACTTCAAGAAGAAATATAAATCCTTGATGAACCATCATGTAGAGCCTCCATGAAGAACTCCGGTAATAAAAGGATGATAAAAAGAAAGAGAAGTTGAAACACAAGGTGAAGCCTTGCGATGATTTAGATGGAGCTTCGCGATGAGATAATGCGGAAAACTTAGAACTCCGGAAGAAAGATGAACAACGAGCAGCCAAGAATTTATTCCTCCTGAACAAACTCTGAAGGAAAGGATTAATCACTTGGATGAAACCAAAATAAGAATTATGTTATGCGTATCCTTCACCAATTTAAATTGATGACAAGCAACGGTTTTGGCATACCACTTATTCTTGTAGAAAGGATTAAGAGAGATATGGCGTAAACTTGAGAAGGTCTTCAACGAACCACCAGTAGGATTTGAAAAGAACGAATGAATTGATATGATAACAAAGAAAGAGAATTCTTGAACGAACCACCGTAAGAATTAAAATGATGGAAGTAGGGGTGAATCACCGGTAAGAATTAGCAAATGAACGAAAGTGCTTGAGACAAACTAGATACATGAGAATGAAGGAATCACGAACTGAATAGAGAATATTTGAATGATGCACCGATAAGATTTGGAGAAAGATAAGTGAAAACTGGAATGGATAAATCTTATTTGATGAACTCCGGATAATCAAACTGAGAAGACTCTTGAATTGCTCCGGATAGATGAAAAGAATTCTCACGATCAAAACAATTATGATAGGATGGCAACAAGCTAGCACCATGAATCTTGAAGAGAATAGAGCAAGATTAAAGAGAAACTCTTCTTCGGTCTTCAAATGATGAGAATGACAACGAGAAACACCACCAAGAATTATTGAGGCACACCGGAAGAATCAAAAGCGAAGAGGTTGAGCCAATTATGAAAAGAATTTGAAAGATCTTGGAGAAAAGCATTTGACTGATGATAACTCATTCTTACATCAAACTTGGAGAAGAATTTAGGATAGCTCTGGGAAAATAGAAGAGTCAGGTAAGATCCTGGGAAAAGACCTGTGGGTTAGGGCCCACTCAAAAGAACGCCGTTGAAAAGATTTAAAAGAGATGTTGCACCGGTTGAATTAAATGACTTGAATGAGATACCAATCTCGAAAGAGCTTGAACGAATGCAGAGTGGAAACACGAATCTTCGAGATATCTTGAGCACTCCGGAACAATTTAATAGCGAGAGATGGATGATTAAGAGGTGTACCGGCAAGAGAAAAGCATTGGAAAAAAAAAAGAAAAGGAGTATGCTTAATACCAAATCTTGAATTAAATCCACCGGAGAAGAAAAGAACGAGGAATGACGAACTAGTAGAACATCTTCTTGAGAACCACCGGGTAAGAACATTGACGGAAAAGAATGGAGAAACTTCCCATCAATAAAATGGATACTTGAAGAAGAAATCTTAGTCCTTGAAGAAAAACAAAAGGGAGGGAGGGTGGGGAAAACAAAGGCAACTTGGAGACGGATGAAACAAACACCGTTGAGAAGAAATGATAACTGGTCTTGCTGATGTTGAAGTGATCAGATCCACTTGAAGAGAAACACGCCGGTTGAAAAGGATTGACATTACAATCTCGATTGTCGAGAAGGATTGGTATTCACATCGGAGTATGAGAACACCATTTCGGAAAGGTATGGAATCAACACTTGACTTCGAAGCAACTCGAATACCACAACTCAAAACAAAACAAAGGATTGGCTTGCAAAATAAGCCAGAACAAACATATGATAGAGATTCCGTCCGAAGTTTTCGTGGTGGGGCCTACACGGGCTCGATCGTACAGCACCATCATGTACAAGGCAGTGCACATGACATACGAAGCGTCCCCGAGTCGGCATAGCCAAGGACTCTTTAAGACACAACGAGACCACTGTAAAACCAACCGTGAATAGGCGGACCACTAGACGTCGAACCCCAATTTCATATCATACATCCGTCGGAAAGATATCCTAAGAGCTACTTGAATTCCCACCTATGAAACTCCCGAAATTTTCCGGTTATGCAATCAGGTGTTGGGGATACAGGGGAAGCATAATATCTCACCCAAAACTAACAAATCCTACATCCAGCTGTATCCATCCTTCAACACATAACCAAGAAACCTTCGGAAATCGTCTACCTCAACCTTCGAAAAGCATCCGTTATACAAGTCATGGCAATACTCCCGAACTCCCGCCCCAGTACTGGGTGGCGTCGAGGTTATCTCACCAACGAACTGCATAAAAGAGATTTTTGATGTCGGCGTACTAAACTCAGGTATTCCAGAATTGCAACGATAAAATTATGATGACAACACCTCAGAGCTCAACTCCCCGGGACACTTCCACTAAACCCCTGACAGGAGGCACCAAGACAATGTTCTCATCATAAGCCATCGGAATGATTCCAAGATACCCGCGTGATCCTAATTTTTTTAGTGAAATTTCAGAAGAGAAGAGTCAAAACTCTACGTCAGGATGCCTTACCAGAGCGATGAGGAGACTGGGAAGTAAAAAGAATTCCTAAACTCTCCGATATATAATTCCTAAATGACTCAAAACATTTTTCTAGACACAACTCGGCTGCTAAAAACGATCAAGCAATGGGGCTCCTAAGGTCGGGGAAGGCTCTGATTACCAACTTGTCACGCCCTCGATGCGGCTATATCTCCCACGTGTCGAAGCACGACTTAGAGGCATAACCGCATTGAAAGCAATGTCGCAAGTGAGGTAATCTTCACACAACCCATGTAATACATAAGGGAAAAAGATACGTAGTTGGCTTACAACCGCCACTTCACACAATTACATGAATAAAGCATTACATCATCCAGATACAATCAAGGTCCGACTACGGAACCAAAATAAAAGAAGAACCCCAAAAGCGACAAAGGTCCCCGATGGACCCCAACTGGGCTCCACTACTGATCAACTAACACGAAACAACATAAAGGACAAGATCTTCATCGAGCTCCTCCTGAGCTTGGTTGCGTCATCTGCACGGACTCAACGGCACCTGCAAGCTGGTTGTGGAAGTATCTGTGAGCCACAGGGACTCAGCAATCTCGCACCCGCGAGATCAAGACTATTTAAGCTTATAGGAAGGCTGGGGTAATAAGGTGGAGCTGCAGCAAGCGACTAGCATATATGGTGGCTAACATACGCAAATGAGAGCGAGAAGAGAAGGCAAAGCACGGTCGATAAAAGTATGATCAAGAAGTGATCCTATAGCAACCTACGTCAAACATAACTCCAACACCGTGTTCACTTCCCGGACTCCGCCGGAAAGAGACCATCACGGTTACACACACGGTTGATGTATTTTAATTAAGGTCAACTTCGGGTTTTCTACAACCGGACGGTAACAAATTCCCATCTGCCCATAACCGCGGGCACGGCTTCCGAAAGTTCAAATCCCTGCAGGGGTGTCCCAACTTAGCCCATGACAAGCTCTCACGGTCAACGAAGGAATAGACCTCCACCTGAGACATTCCGATCAGACTCGGTATCCCGGTACAACAAGACATTTCGACAGGGTAAAACTAAACCAGCAACACCGCCCGAATGTGCCGACAAATCCCGATAGGAGCTGCACATATCTCTTTCTCAGGGCACACTCAGATTGTCTTAGGTACGGGTAGGCCAACCCAGAGTTTCCCCTGGTAGCCACCGGTAGCTGACAGGTGGACCAACACTCAGAGGAGCACTGGCCCGGGGGGGTAAAATAATGATGACCCTTGAGTCCGCGAAACCCAAGGGAAAAAGAGGCTAGGTGGCGAATGGTAAAACCAATGTTGGGCATTGCTGGAAGAGCTTTACTTAAGGCGAACTATCAAGGGGTTCCCATTATAGCCCAACCGCGTAAGGGACGCAAAATCCGGGAACATAACACCGATATGACGGAAACTAGGGCGGCAAGAGTGGAACAAAACACCAGGCATAAGGCCGAGCCTTCCACCCTTTACCAAGTATATAGATGCATTAATTAAGTAAGATATATTGTGATATCCCAACAAGTAAACATGTTCCAACAAGGAACAACATCTCCATGTTCCAACAAGGAACAAACTTCGATCTTCACCTACAACTAACAACGCTATAAGAGGGGCTGAGCAAAGCGGTAACATAGCCAATCAACGGTTTGCTAGGACATGGTGGGTTAGAGGCTGAACATGGCAATTTGGGTGGCTGACAAGCAAGTGGTAGGCATCGTAGCATTGGCATAGCAAAAGAGCGAGCAAACTAGCATAGCAAAGATAGTAGTGATTTCGAGGGTATGATCATCTTGCCTGAAATCCCGCAGGGAAGAAGAACGAGTCCATGAAGAAGACAAACGGACGTAGTTGAACGGATCCTCACAAACGCGACGTTATCGGAACCAACCCGAAGAAGCAATCACCGGAAAAGAAGCACACAACATAGTAAATAACCAACACAACAACATGGCATGATGCACAAACGAGTATGATGCATGTCCAGTTTAATGAAACATGGCATGGCAAAGTGCACAAGCAATCCTACAAATTAAGTGGAGCATCAATATGCATCGGGATGCATATTGACAAAACACCACAACAAGTTATTTAGTTTGATCTCGTTTATGTACTCAACAATATTAAATGTTGATTAACATGGCAAGAGGTGAAGCAAAGTAAAACTACCTATCTAGTCAAGTTTAAATGAGGCCGGAAGCAACGAACAACAATTCCGGAAACTCCCCATATGCATATTTTAGATTTGGTACTGTTCTGCCCTAAACACAATTTTAGAGTTGTTTAATATGCAAATAAAGGTCACCATGATAAACTAGGCAAAATTCTACCCCATTTACATATAAAGTTTATTAAAATTGGAGTTACGGTTATTTAGTTATGAAATAAAGCATTTTAGCATGGCATAGGAGTAAATTAATGTAAACAACATTTTTATCATCTCAAACATAGATGAAAGTGGCATATTATTAATGTACACAATTTTCTGAGCATTTTACATGTTTAAAGTATTTTAATCCGATGCATGGTTAATTAGTTATTATATGCATGATGTGCAAGGACTTTTCTGCAAATCTGTAATACAATGGATAATGTTAAAATCGTAGGACTGGGAAAAAAAAGGTACACGGGCCGGCCCGAATGTGCACAGGAGAGGGATCTGGAGGGGGCTGCTCACCCTGGGCCTTGGCCCGGCTCGGTGGAGGCAGCAAGCCGACAGGGCAAGCGGGCCGGCTGGATCTGTGAAGGGAGGCTGGTGCTGGGCCTCGGTCAACTGATGAAGAGGAGGCGGCCCAAGGGCGCGGAGGCGCGGTCAACAGCGGGCGAGCGAAGCCTCTCTGCTCGATGCAGAGAGAGCAGAGGCCGGCGGCGCTCGATCTGGAGCAGGAGAAGCAGAGGCCGGCGAGGAGGGACTTGGGGACGAGTTCACTCCGGCGAGGGACTCGGTGCAGGGAGGCGGAGCTTGACGGATCTGGCCACGGGGCATCGGTTCCCGGCGACCGCGAGGCGAACGGGAGCTCGAGGAGGCATCCATGGCAGCAGACGAACTCTGTAGGCAAACAGAGGGAGGGAGTCGGGTGAGAGAGAGGGGAAGTAGAGGAGCAGAAAGAGGGGCAGGGCTGTCGAGCATGGGCCTGGGGCTGGTGGTCGACGGCAACGCAGCTGGTCGCGAGGACGGGCGCGGGGCGCTGCTGGCCCGGTGGTGCTCCCGACGGAGGTGGAGGCGGCCGGGTCCTGGATGCAGGTAGGGTCACGGGAAACGGCGGGGATGGATGGATCCTCCTCGGATCCGGCGAGGCAGGGATCCATGGTGACGGACGCGAGCTCGGACTGCAGCCGTCCATGGCGATGTCATGGGGATCCTGCTCGAACAGATAGACATAGGGGGTCGGGTGAGAGAGATCGATAGGAAGGAGGCGAGCATGGCTGGCCTGGCGGATTAGCACGGGGACGATGTGGATCGAGGGAGACAAGGGGCCTGCCGTGGATGAGCTCCGTCTTGAGGAGCTCCTGCTCGGGCACGAGCGTGGAGACGCGGGGCTGCGGCCAGAGGAGATTGGTCGGGCACGGAAAAGGAGGCGGTGGATGGATTGGGTGGAGATGGATCCCGAGGTGGGAGGAGGTTGTAGGTGGCGGCGGCTAGGGGGGACAAAAGGAGAGGATTTCTAGGGTTTGACAAAATGGACTAGGGTGGACTATATATATGGAAAGGAGGGTAGTTTGGATCATCCGATAAAAATCGGACGATCGAGAAAAATAGGCTAGGGAGTCCAAATAAGAAAACGGGGACGTTTTGTAGACGTTTGGGGATGATCCGGACACGACGGTAGCGACAGTCCGGGTCGGGTCCGGGACAACTTTCGGATGCGCGTGAGGGGGGTCGTGGGCTGACGAGAGGGGTTAGGCTGGACCTGGCGGTAGGTAGCGGACTGTGTAGACGGTCTCGAGCTGAGGGAAGAGAAGAGAGGGAGGCCCGGCGACTGTTTCCGGAGACCGAAAACGTCCGACGTTAGACCAGCTACTATTGCCGCTATATTTATCCGTTGGGGCGTCAAACGAACTCCGATTGCGATGAAACTTGGCAGGCGGTCTATCTACACTATAATAAGACCACACACCAAATTTCAACCCAATCCGAGAACATTTTTCGGCCACTTATAAAATAATATTTCGGACATGCCGCGGGCGCGTGCAAGTGTGTCTGGTCTCAAAACGAACAACGGAGAGAACTCGGAGAACCCGGACGAATGCACGTTTTAAAAACATGATGATGCAATGCACATGATGACATGATATGAGATGCATGACACGCAAGCAATGACAACGCAACAACATCGAATAACTGCACGACACCTGGCACATCGGTCTCGGGGCGTTACATAGATATCCCTGAGCTAGTTGGTTAAGCTAAACAACAACTTGGAGGGTTGGAAGATAAAAGCTTGCCTGACTTAGTTCGTTCCAAAGGGATATTCTTGTGTAGTGTGTGTTGAAGAAAGACGGTATCTTCATCGATTGGTCCTTGTGATCAGTTGCTGGACCTATTGTCTTATCAATTCTTTGATTTGAGTGTGGGCTATCGTCAAATCAATCAGTACCAACGATGCTCGTAATGTTGTCTTGTTCGTGGTTGATCCCTCGAGCATACACCATTACATCTTTGGTCTGACCAATGCTATCACCGTGTTCACTTAACTATGGAATTCCTTTTAAAAGGAAACCTAGATGAATTGTTGTTGAGCCCATTGACAACATCCTTATCTCCTCCATGATTTTGTTGAACATTAAGCTAGTGTTGGAAACTTTTGAAAGCATTATCTTCATGCCAGCTCATGAAGTATTTGTTTGATGAAAGGAGTGACTTCCTCTTATACACGCGCATTTGGTGAAAGTTGCCGCCGTGGATTTGAGAAAGTTAGTTTTGCTTCCTCTGGAATCATCCCAAGTCAGTCATGCATACGTGCGAAGTATTCTGTGGTTCGGAGACTTGCAACCTCCATTCCATATGTATATCCTAGCACACCAAGCCACTGATTGATTGTTCACGGAAAAGGAGTTGATGTGCTAATCCTAGGTCATGCACAAGACTTCAATATCCTCGATTATGGTTCCCCTCCTGAACTCGGTAGTGTTTTATTATAAGACTACTTTGTGGTCATGCTTGTCTTGGACATCGTGTTCACATGTTGTAGCAGAACCAGCTCATGTTTTGGAGCTTACTATCGTAGTTCAGTCCCCGAGAATCTCGCAACGTCATCTCGTCGAATTGTGTTGCAAACTTTCATTTTTCTTCCTAGACTCGATGAGTCTGGAATATCCTGACACCAACCAGATCTGAATTTCAGGCAGATATGATGGTTGGAACATTTCCCCAAGAACTATAATATTGGTCCCTCGATAACTGGTAAAGTGGATGTCGTGGCCAGCACCACCCAGCCGAAAGACCTATTATTGTAGTATCTTGTTTGAGGAAGTTGGCCACCTCCCCATAAGGATTTCGTAGGATTCACCTCCGTAACTGTTCCTTATGGATTCTATTGCTCCCGAAGTCTGACCTTTACTTGATGTTCTAGTTATCAAACCATATCTATGAATGGGATACACTAGCACGTCAAGGAGAACATTAGAAGCGGAGTGCTAAATGTCTCTCGGTCGATCATCCAGATTTTGTTTCCTTGGCCTCGCTAAGGTGAAATCTGAGAAAGTGTTATCTTCCTTTGCATCTGCATCCTCCATCACCATTCATCATGGTAGTAAGTTGTGTTACCGGACCCTTGACACGGATGTTGGTAAAACCTTGATGAATGTGGAAAATGCTCAAGTTCTTGAGAGCACGCACAAGCGCTACGTCTTATCATCGGCACTAGCTGGGATTGCCCCAGATTTCCTCGGTTATGCTATAACCACTCCAACAGTGAATTCACTCTTTATTGTTGGGTTCTTCCCCAGTTACCAGAATCATTCCCATCATTTGCATTTTGTTCCCAGCTTGCACCGCCAATGTGCCATTCTACCATGGGTCTCTTCCATTTCCGGTGGTAAGCAAATTCATCCATTACGTTGTCTTCAACAAGGTAATCCACCTCATCCAAGTTTGAGTATGCCATTCTACCGACCCCCTCCAAACGATCGCTCGAGAATTGTTTTAGGCTGGTTTAAAGAGTTTCAATGATCTCTGAATCAAAAGTAATTCTTTTTGCCACTTAAGGGGATATCTCTACGAGTCACCTTCCCTAAGGTGTATCGTTATGGTATCTTGGCAACTCAACTCCTCGCTACGTTGACAATCGTTTACCACCTTCTTAAGCATGAAATTGTGGTCTACCTAGTGAACCTTCGTCATCTGTTTCACTCCATTCCTATGGATGTGTGCTTCGCCTCTCAGCTCGAGAGATGTTGCTATGTCTCATTCCGTGAGTTAATCCTGAGTTGTTCGACCTTCGAGAGAACCATTCTTTTAGGATCTTTCTTTTCCTCTCGTTGTCATGTTAGTTGGAGTTCTCAGAGCAAGACTTCGAGACAAAGATGGTGATCGAAACAACGTTCATTCGAAGTGCAACCTGGATCGTGAAGATTATACTAGTTTGCGTTTCCCCTTCATCCTACCCTACGCTTGAATCTCGAGACGAGATTCTTGTTTAGTGGGGGTGAGTTGTCACATCCCTAGCTTCAGGCATTGCTCTAGGTTAGCTTCATGTGTGCATCATATCTATATTTTTGAAAACTTGAATTGAGGAATATTGGAAGCC
Source organism: Triticum aestivum (assembly GCF_018294505.1). Lineage (NCBI taxonomy): Eukaryota > Viridiplantae > Streptophyta > Magnoliopsida > Poales > Poaceae > Triticum > Triticum aestivum. Next base: position 631,800,656 of record NC_057812.1, on the reverse strand, counting down.
TCAAAACCCTAAATAAAAGAGGGGCAAAAACCCTAGAAATCTTATTCATTGCTCCAAAAGGCTCTTCTTAAATGTTTGATAATTTTTGGTAAGGGTTCTGGTCCCAACCAAAATATTGAACATTTTTAAAGAATTATTTTTGGGACTTTGGATTTAATTCATTAGCTATTTGAATTTGAATTATATTCATATAATTAGAATATAATTTAAATACCCCTGAAATATTTTATAAGCTTTTGGAAAAGTCCATCTAGCAGTATAAAATATTCAGAGGAGTTTTGGCATTGTTTGAATTATTTTTAAATTCAAAACAGTGGCAAAACAGATTAAATAAAAGAAAACAGAACAAAAATAGAAAACAGTAAATAAAAAAAAAGAGAGAAGGAACTACCCGTCGCTCACCTGTGCTGGCCCAGCCC
>NC_057812.1:631593010-631800227 GCF_018294505.1 Triticum aestivum | reverse complement strand
AAATTGAAATGGGGATGTTCAAACCCTAGCATTAAATCAACTCAACTAGGGTGAGTTAAAATCTTTTCAATAAACCCAAAAGGCCCCTAAGAAAAGTTCATGATTTCTGGTTAAGGTGGAAACCTCTGCCAAAAATGATGAATATATCCTTAGGTCATTTTTGGATTTTTGAATTAAATCATATTGTATTTGACTTTGGGCATTTAAATACTATAAATAATTTAAATGCTCAAATAAATGTTGGAAATTGATAAGGGTCACTGGAATAATTCAGAAAGCACCCATAATTATTTCCAGGATTTTATAAAATGATTTGATATTTAAAACAAATCAAAAACAAATTGCAGAAATAGAAAAAAATAAAACAGAACAAAAATAAAAGAGAGAAGGCCACCTGGGCCACTTACCTGGCGCCACTTACCTGGCCCAGCTCCATCTGGCCGGCCCAGCCCACCTCCTCCCCCCCTTGTCCTCTTCTTCCTCTGCCAGTAGGTAGAGGCGAGGCGTGGCGCGCGCCCGAAGAGCTCCGGCCACCTCCTGCTTACCTGCTCGCCGCTGGAGGCACCCAAGGGAGCCACGCACTCCCCCCCCTCGTTCCCCACGACCTCTCTCACTCTCCCGTAGCTCTCCCTCGCTCCCCCCCCTCTCCTCTGCTCTCTCTCCCTCACGCGCCCGAGCGGAGCCCATCGCCGCCGACGCCGTTTACCGGGGCCACAGCCACCCCCTCGCTCCCACTATGCATCCCCGAGCTCCGCCTCGACCCCCTCCTTCCTCCCCACCGACCCACGGCCCTCCGGAAGCCCTGCAACACCGCCACCATCGCCGTTCCGTCGCCGGCCACCGAAGCTCCCCTCCGTCGATTCGCCGGACCCCGTGCCTCCCCTGCCTCGCCAGCAGCACCAGAAGAACCGCGGTGAGCCGCTGCATCGTTTCCCCCATGCCTCGTTGCCTAATTCGCCCCCTAGCCGCTCCCTCCATCGGAGCCGAGACGCTCCGCCGCACGGGCTCGTCGCCGGTGAAGCCCCGGTGACCAAATGGCCCCGCGCGTGCGTCCGTTGCACTCGCAACGACCCGTGGAGCAACGCTAGCGTGGCAGCTAGCTTGTTTGCAAGCCACAGCGCTAACCCCGCACCCACCCGAGCTCCGGCCGCCGCCTCGGGCTCCATTCCGGCGAACCCCGGCCACCCCACGCCCTCTCGAGGGTCCCCCTAGATGCGCGGGAGCACGGGCTCACCCCTGGTGCCCTCAGCGCGACCAGCCGCGGGCTGTAGCGCCGTCCCGAGCAACTCCGGCGAGGTCTCGCCGTCGCCGTGGCCGCCGGCGTCACTAGCTGACGTGGCGCTAATTTAGTTAGCACTAATGACCACGCTAAACACCCCCCACAGACACTGACAGCGGGCCCCGTAGCGGGTCAAAGCCCGAGTCAACGCGGGATTAGCCCCTGTGTCACTGACGTGTGGACCCCACACGTTAGGTTTGACCCTGACCGGCCCGGTTGACCCTGATGACGTCACTGTGACGTGGTGCTGACGCCATAATCATTTCTGGATTTAATTTAATTCTGAAATTCCAGAAAATGCCTAAAACTTCAATAAATCATAGAAAATTAACCGTAACTCCAAATTAAATAAATTATATATGAAAAATTATCAGAAAAATTCAAGGAATCCATCTGTACCATTTTCATGCATGTTAGAACAACTTATCACTACTGTTTAGGACAAATGAAGTGAATGACATTTGAATAATCACATATGGAGTTTGAATTTGAATCTTGTAGTCAAACCAACTTCATTTAATTTGTTGCTAGTTGCATTAGCCCAAAACACATTCATTTTGCCGTGTCATGATCATGCATCATATTGTGCATTGCATTGATTGTGTTCCTTTCTGTGTTGCCGGTAATTGTCCCCTCTCGATAGACGCGATACCGACGATGTGATCGTTGACACTGATGAAGACTCAATGTTATCTTCAGAAGTGCCAGGCAAGCAAAACCCCCTTGTTCATTCCGATACAATCCCACTCTCTCGCTCCTGCTCTCTTTTACCGCATTAGGACAACACCGATTCATCTGTTACTTGTTGCGGTAGCTGAACCCCTTTATCCTTTGCATGACCTGTCATTGCCACAGTAAATAGATGAAACCCACTAGTATGAGTAGGAGTTGTTTGAGCCCTGTTGTGCCTACTCATTCATGTTTGTTTGTCATGCCTGCTATTGCTTAGAGTTGAGTCAGGTCTGATTCATCGAGGATGAATCAGAGGTGTGTGAACATGTCCTACTATGTGTGAGCTAAGTGTGTGAACACGATTTGGTAAAAGGTGTCGGTGAGAGGCCATGTAGGAGTACATGGTGGGTTGTCTCATTGAAGCCGTCCTTAGGAACTGAGTTCTGTGTTTGTGATCCATGATTCAGCTACTACCATGCATTGGGCCCTGAAATATGACCCCACTCGACTTCTTATTCACCCTAGTCCTCTGTCCAGGAGTTGCAAGTAGTTTCTGGTGTTTGTAGCTTACTAGAGGCCGTGGACAGCGCTGACCGTAGGGGTGGGCTGTGATGCGGTAGGTACGTGGCACGGTGTACCGGATGCCCGTTTGGTAACTCGGGAACCCTGTTCACATCGTTTGGGGCTGTGAGCGAAACTCCGGCCGGATCTCCTCATGGATGGAACCCGAATAGGCGATAAACCTGGACTAGAGACTTGAGTGTTTAGGTAGGTCGTGGTCTACACCCACGTCGGCTTTCGCTTGAAGTCTGCCGAGCACATGTCGTGTGCAGACTCTAAGTGGTGGAAACATGTATGAAGAAGTACACCCCTGCAGGGTTAACATCATCTATTCGAATAGCCGTGTCCGCGGAAAAGGACTTCTGGGTTGCCTATATCAGTTCATAGACAAGTGAAAGTGGATACTCTAAAATACGCAAGATAAGCGTGAGTGCTATGGATGGCGTTCTCGTAGGGAGACGGGAGCGGTTCCATAGTGGTGTATTGGTTGGTGAATATGTGGACTCGTGTGCGCCACCTCAAAAGAGTTACTTGCAGCCGTAGTTCAGGATAGCCACCGAGTCAAAGCTGGCTTGCTGCAGTTAAACCCCCACCATCCCTTTGTTGATAATGATGCATATGTAGTTAGTTCTGATGTAAGTCTTGCTGGGTACATTTGTACTCACGTTTGCCTATTTTATGTTTTTGCAGAGAGACTTCGGTCTCGCTAGTAGTTCTGCGTGGACTTCGACGTTTAGCTTGTTACCTCAGCTACGATCTTGTGCCCTCGGCAGGATCTGATAGATAGTCAGGCTTCTCAGCCTTTTTCATTTATAGATGTCTGTACTTAGACATGATAGCTTCCGCTTGTGCTTTGACTTGTATGCTCTGAATGTTGGGTCGTGAGACCCCTGTTTGTAATATCTCGCTCCTCGGAGCTTATTGAATAAATTACTTGAGTCGTAGAGTCATGTTGTGATGCCATGTTGTAGTTGCACATATCGAGCATATTGTGTGTATGTTATTGAAATGCTTGGTATGTGTGGGATCTGACCATCTAGTTGTTTATCTTTAGTAGCCTCTCTTACGGGGAAATGTCTCCTAGTGTTTCCACCGAGCCATGGTAGCTTGCTACTGCTCCGGAACACTTAGGCTGGCCGGCATGTGTCCTTCTTCGTTCCTGTGTCTGTCCCTTCGGGGAAATGTCACGCGATGAATACCGGAGTCCTGTTAGCCCGCTACAGCCCGGTTCACCGGAGTCCTGCTAGCCCAGTGCTACAGCCTGGTTTCACTCGTTGATGACCGACATGTTCGATGCTGGGTCATGGATGCCTGTCCCTGTAAGTCTGTGCCACTTTGGGTTTACGACTATCCATGTCAGCCCGGACTCCTTATCATATGGATGCTAGCGACACTGTCATATACGTGTGCCAAAAGGCGCAAACGGTCCCGGGCTAAGGTAAGGCGACACCCGTGGGAATACCGTGCGTGAGGCCGCAAAGTGATATGAGGTGTTACATGCTAGATCGATGTGGCATTGAGTCGGGGTCCTGACAGTGAGAGAGAGAGACAGAGGAGGGGATGAGGCGAGGGAGAGTGCGAGAGGGAGTCGGGGCAGCGTGGCGTCATCCAGGCACGGGGTCAGGGAGGAGGACGAGCCTCCAGCGCGAAGCAGGAGGTGGCCAGAGCAGGGTGGAGGTGGCGCGCGCGGCGGCGTCGCGGTGTCCCTCCTCTGCCTACTGGCACGAGGAGGAAGGCGACAGGGGGAGGCGCCTGGTGGGCTGGGCCGCACCGGTGGGCTGCCAGCACAGGATCTGGGCCGGTTGCTGGCGCCAGGTGGGGAGCTAGGTAAGTCCAGGTGGGTTCTCTCTCTTTTTTTATATTTCTGTTCTGTTTTTCTTTTATTTAATCTTTTGCCACTGTTTTGAATTTAAAATAATCCAAACAATGCCAAAAACTCCTCTGAATATTTTTATTTTGCTAGATGGACTTTTCCAAAAGCTCATAAAATATTTCAGGGGTATTTGAAATTATATTCTAATTATATGAATATAATTCAAATTCAAATAGCTAATGATTTAAATTCAAAGTCCCAAGATTAAGTCCTTAAAAATGTTCAATATTTTGGTTGGGACCAGAACCCTTTCCAAAAATTATCAAACATTTAAGAAGAGCATTTTGGAACAATGAATGAGATTTTAGGGTTTTTGCCCTTCTTTTATTTAGGGTTTTGAGGCTTCCAAATTTCCCCAGTTCAAGTTTTAGAAATTTAAACATGATGCAAACACTAGGCAGCACCAGAAGCTAGGGATGTGACACTTAAGCACCCCACAATATGGCGTGAGAAGTTCGAACACTTTCACAAGTGCGGCACCCCGAACTTATAGCATTATATGCATCAGCTCCAAATCATGTCTTGGGTCAATAGTTGGGTTTGCCCAGCTCCCATGTTTTGGTACCTTATGTTCCGTTATATCGGCTAAGGTAGCGCTGGGAGAACTACTGTGATTGTGCCCTGGTTCAGCTGGGCTAAGCACCTCAATAGGGAAAGCTAAAACTAACTGTCATGATAGGGCAAGAGCTGGTCGCTGTTCGAGAGGTTTCGAGTCCTTAAAGACATATGCCGCTGGGAGCGAGGAGTCGGCTTTATCCGGCATAAGGCGTATATAGCACCCCGAATTCGGTCTTCCGAACACTAGGGGCTTCGCCAAAATTTAAGATTATAGAATTCTCTAGCTAAGTGAGAGTGATAACGCATTATAGTCTGATTGCCTAGTTCATTGTGCTGAGCACCTCCCTCGAAGGACCCAAGATTGGGAAAAAGAGTGCTCATGTTTTATCCCGAACACCCCAGCACTTGTAGCATGGGGGCAGAAGCCGACGACTCGCCATCTCTCAGGTTTAACAAATAGCCGCATAGAAGGTAATATTTTAAATTAAAACAAGCGTTGCATAGCGCACATGAACAAGTTTTCAGCGTACATGATCACACGAGCAAGTTTACTCAAATATTACATCTTTGGAACATTCATCCGCCACAAGGCGGGCACCCTTCAGGACGCCCTCATAGTACATCTCAGGGTGGCGATGCTCCTTGCCCTGCGGTGGCCCATCCTTCACCAGCCGCTCCGCGTCCATTTTGCCCCAGTGTACTTTCACACGGGCAAGGGCCCTGCGGGCGCCCTCGATGCAGACGGAGCGCTTGATAACCGCAAGCCACAAGCAGGCATCCGCCAGCCGCCTCACCAGCCCGAAGTAGCTCCCAGGCATGGCCTCTCTAGGCCACAGCCGGACTATGAGACCCTTCATGGACTGTTCAGCCACCTTATGGAGCTCGACCAGTTGCTTCAGCTGGTCGCTCAAAGGCATCGGGTGTCCGGTCTCAGCATACTGAGACCAGAACACCTTCTCCGTCGAGCTCCCTTCCTCGGCCTGGTAGTAAGTGGCGGCATCGGACATACTGTGGGGCAAATCTACGAATGCTCCTGGAGAGCTCCGGACTCGGGTAAGTAACAAGTAATTCACTTTCACATGCTTGCTTTGCATATTGAAGGCCTTACCCACTGCTATCTTCTTTATCGCCTCAATTTCCTGGAGGGCTTTTTGGGCTTCGGCCTTGGCAGACTTGGCGCTCCCGAGGGCTGCAGCGAGCTCGGACTCGCGAGTCTTCGACTCAAGCTCCAAACTCTCGTGCTTTTTCACGAGAGCCTGAAGCTCTTGCTGCACCTCGGCAACCCACGCCTCTTGCTTCCCCCACTCACTACACTCTGTGGCCGCTTTATCTTCGGCCTCAGATAGTGCTCGCTTCAGGGTCGCCACCTCGGTCGTGGCCCCTAGCACGTCAATAACGATCCTATCATTTTTTGCAACTGCATCTTTTTTATATATATAGACACACGGACAAGGCATTACGTACTTTGGTTCTCCTCGAGCTGCTTCTTCGCAAGGCCGAGCTCTTGCTCGGACCGCTCAAGGTTCTGCTTCAGCGCGTCAACCTCCGCAGTCAGTGCAGCAAAGGCCAGCAGCGAAGCCTGCATACGTATATCGACATAATTATGTTAGACTCCTGCGAATATTGTTAGATCCTCTATCCGGCTTTTCTTTGTGAACACCGAACAGAGCATCAGTGGCTACTGTCTATGCGGTAATATTTTCACATTTTTTTACTTACCTCAAAACCTGTCAGCAGGCTGGCACAAGCTTCAGTCAGCCCGCTCTTGGCGGACTGAACTTTCTGGATCACCGCACTCATAATAGTGCGGTGCTCCTCATCGATAGAGGCGCCATTAAGCACCTCCAACAAGTTATCTGGTGCCTCAGGTTGGACGAAGGACACCGGCGCAGTAGGCTTGCCCTTCTTAGCGGGGGGCTGCCCGCCAGACTCTGGGACCGATAAAGATTCCGGAGCGGTGTTCGGCCCAGGGCTGGACTTGGAGCCCCTGGGGGGCTTCCCCCCTTGCGCCTGGAGTCCGAGACGTCGCCTTGAGGCGCCCCCAGGACTGCCTCCCCTCGATTTTGAACCTCTTGGGACAATACCTCTGCATTGTCCGCAGGGCAAGGGGAGGAGGCGCCCGGAAGTGAAAGGCTATTCACATCCGACGAACTCAAGGAGCCGCTTGATGACACGTCGATCCAGGCTTGGGGCAGACTGCATGATTACGAATACTATGACACGTCAATCCAGGCTCGGCGTCAGGGAAAGTTGTGTAGTAAAGGAACACTATGAGTCACTCTGGTGTCCAAATACTTACGAATTCGCCAGGGGCTTGGCCCTGGGCGGCCACTCCTCCTCACTGTCGGCGGCGTTGGTGGAGTAGTCCGGAGGAAGGGTCCTTCCCTTCTTGGACCCTCCGGCCTCCCCGGTTGGGGCGGCCTTCCTTTTCTTCTCTCCCCCCGCTGGGGGGGGGGGAAGTAGCCTCTTTTTCCTCCTCCTCGTCTTCGTGGGAGGAGTGCGCCTCGGAGTCGTCGGCCGATGAGTCCGACACCACCAGACGTCGGGAACTCTTCTGGGTTCCCGTGGCTTTCTTCTTGGTCTTCTCCGGCACCACATAAGGTGCCGGAACCAGCAGCTTCGTCAAGCGGGCGTCTGTTGGGCCTTCGGGCAAAGGAGATGGACAGTCAATCTGTCCGGCCTTCTCCTGCCAGTCTTGTCAAGGGTACGGGAGCTTAGATCCCGCATAGAGTCAAACTATGAAAAACGAGTATCCTGTAAAAGGTAAAACAACTTACTACGCTGGCTTGGCGCTTCGCGCAAAATCCGCGATCCTCGGTAGTGGGAGGGGGAACCTCGGCGCCCTTGAATAGCACCTTCAAGGCATCCTCGTGTGTTGTATCGAAGAGCCTAGTCAGAGTTTGGTGCTGGGCCGGGTCGAACTCCCACAAGTTAAAAGCCCGTCGTTGGCACGGGAGGATCTGACGGATGAGCATGACCTGGACTATGTTGACAAGTTTAACCTTCTTGTCCACCAGATTTTGGACGCAGGTTTGGAGTCCGGTCAGCTCTCCCGAATTACCCCAGGACATGCCCTTCTCTTGCCAAGAGGTGAGCCGCGTGGGGATGCCAGATCGGAACTCGGGGGCCGCTGCCCATTCACGGCCACGCGGCTCGGTGATGTAGAACCACCCCGATTGCCACCCCTTTATGGTCTCCACGAAGGAGCCCTCAAGCCATATAACATTGGGCATCTTGCCCACCATGGCACCTTCGCACTCCGTCTAACGGCCGCTCACTACCTTCAGCTTGACATTGAAGGTCTTCAGCCATAAGCCGAAGTGGGGCTTGATGCAGAGGAAGGCCTCACACACGATGATAAACGCAGAGATGTTGAGGATAAAGTTCGGGGACAGATCGTGGAAGTCCAGGCCATAGTAGAACATGAGCCCCCGGACGAATGGGTAGAGTGGGAAGCCCAGTCCATGGAGGAAATGGGTGAGGAACACCACCCTCTCATGGGGCCTGGGGGTGGGAATGAGCTGCCCCTCATCTGGGAGCCGGTGCGCGATGTCGTCGGGCAGGTATCCGACTCTCCTCAGCTTCTTCATGTTTCCCTCCGTGACGGAGGAGACCATCCACCTGCCTCCCGCTCCGGACATGGTTGGAGAAGGTTGAGGTGGGAAATGCGGACTTGGGTGCTGGAGCTCAAGTGTGCAAAGATGGATGAGCAAAGGAGGAAGAAGGCGTGGATAGAAGGGTGAATCCTTATCCCCTTATATAGGCGGACGAAGCTATGCGTCCCCACCAGCCTGGTAAAACTCTCTTATCCCCCAAGCGCCGTAATCAATGGCACGGTTGGGTTGCCCACGCCTGTATTGATGAGATCCCGTGATAAGGGGACACGATCTCTGCTTCGACAAGACGTGCCAAGGAAACCGCCTCGCAAAACATGCTGAGGTGGGACAATAAAAAATGATTCGAATGAAGGCTTGGCTGTGGTGTGATGTCACGCTACAGAATACGTCAGCAGATTAGATTTGTGAAAATACTATTTTCTCTATGGTGGTATGTGGAACTCATTTTGCAGAGCTGGACACGATCCTCGTGCTCAAAATCTTCTATGAAGTATTCGGAGGAGGAACCCTCCTTGCAATGCTGAAGACAATCTACGTGCCGGACTCGTCGTCATTGAAGCCTGGTTCAGGGGCTACTGAGGAGTCCTGGATTAGGGGGTGTCCGGATAGCTGGACTCTTGGACTATGAAGATACAAGATTGAAGACTTCGTCCCATGTCCGGATGGGACTTTCCTTGGTGTGGAAGGCAAGCTTGGCAATACGGATACGTAGATTTCCTCCCATTGTAACCAACTCTGTGTAACCCTAGCCTCCTCCGGTGTCTATATAAACTGGTGGGTTTAGTCCATAGGACACAACAAAACAACAACAATCATACCATAGGCTACCTTCTAGGGTTTAGCCTCTCTGATCTCGTGGTAGATCTACTCTTGTACTACCCATATCATCAATATTAATCAAGCTTGAGTAGGGTTTTACCTCCATCGAGAGGGCCCGAACCTGGGTAAAAACATCGTGTCCCTTGTCTCCTGTTACCATCCGCCTAGACGCACAGTTCGGGACCCCCTACCCGAGATCCGCCGGGTTTGACACCGACACTTACCCTCCACGAAAGCTGTGACCCCAAGTTGCCGGATTCTTCTCCGGCCACGGGCCCCGAACTGCCTGCACCCTTGCCAATCGAATCCGACTGGGCGCCGATCATGGAATTAACCTCCACAGATATCTTTCAACACTCGCCCTTCGGCGACATACTGAACTCTCTAAGGTCTCTCTCCTCGTCAGGAGAGTCCTAGCCGGACTATGACCGGCAGGATTGGGATGCGGATGATGGAGAAATTCGTCGCCCACCCACCACCCACTTAGTAGCCACTGTCGATGATTTAACCGACATGTTAGACTTCGACTCCGAAGACATCGGCGGTATGGACGACGATGCAAGAGACGAACAGGAACCACTGCCCACAGGACACTAGACAGCCACCTCATCCCATGATGTATACATGGTGGACATACCAAAAGAAAATGACGACGAGGAACGGAAGGACGAAGCAAATGATCGTTCCCTCGAGAAGCAGTCAAAGCGACGGCGTAAGCGCCACTCCAAATCCCGCCTCGGCAGAAACAGCGGTCATACAGACCCAGCGATAGAGCAGGGTGAGTCGGCGGACGACGAACATGACACTGAACAACCGTCTGACAACGGCAACACGGAGAACCAATCCGCACAACCCGTCTCCGGCGAAGATAATAGTCCGGATGACATCATGCTGGATAATCTCCTGGAGCAGAAGAACCTTCATAAAAGGCTTGTCGCCACTGCGCGGAGCCTGAAAAAGCAGAAGCAAAAACTCAAGGTTGCGGAAGATACACTTAGAATGAGATGGAGCAAAGTACTCAACACCGCAGACAAATATGGCGGCAGTCGCCACACAAAGAGCTACCCGAAGTGAAAGCTACTGCCTGAATTTGATGGGGAGGCCTTAGAGCCCCCGCAATCAAAAAACAAAGAAGCCATCTGGTCGGATAGACGACCTCATGGCCAACATAGAGTGGCAAACGACGCCGCACACAAGCCAGCACGTGATCCACATGAGGACTCACATCAAAAGGACGGCCCAACCAGATCTATCTACGGGCCAAGAAAGCACGCTCCAGCATGCAATGCAACACAACAAAAATCCGAACACCACGGTACACCCAAATATAGGGGCGCCGCGCACCTCCTATGTTTCACCGATGAGGTGCTGGACCATGAATTTCCAGAGGGATTCAAACCCGTAAACATAGAGGCGCACGACGGAACGACAGACCATGGGGTCTGGATTTAGGACTACATCCTCCATATCCACATGGCTCGAGGAAATGATCTCCATGCCATCAAGTACCTACCCCTCAAGCTCAAAGGGCCAGCCAGACACTGGCTTAAAAGCTTCCTCAAAAACACCATTGGAAGTTGGGAAGAGCTCGAGGACGCCTTTCGGGCAAATTTTCAAGGGACCTACGTCCGACCACCGGATGCAGACGATTTAAGTCATATAACTCAACAGCCCGGAGAGTCAGCCCGAAAGCTTTGGAACAGATTTCTTACTAAAAAGAACAAAATAGTCGTCTGTTCGGACGCCGAAGCCTTAGTAGCTTTCAAACACAGCGTCCGAGATGAATGGCTCGCCAGACACCTCGGCCAAGAAAAGCCAAGAACAATGGTTGCATTAACAAGCCTCATGACCCGCTTTTGCGCGGGCGAGGACAGCTGGTTAGCACGATGCAGCACTAGCGACCCAAGTACATCCGAAGTCAGGGACGTGAACGGGAAGCCACGACGCAGCAAAAACAAGCGCCGGAATAAAGAAAACAGCCCGAAGAGCACGGCGGTAAACGCCGGATTCAAAAGCTCTCGGCCAGGTCAGCAAATGCTGCCCTCCAAAGGCAACATAGACGAACTGTCTAGCCTAAACAAAATTCTGGACAAACTATGTCAAATCCACAGCACCCCCGATAAACCTGCCAATCATACCCATAAAGAATGTTGGGTCTTCAAGCAGTCCGACAAGCTCAACACCGAACACAAGGGGCTGGATACACCAAGCGAAGACGAGGACGAGCCTCGCAAGCAAAGCAATGGGAAACAGAAGAAATTCCCACGAGAAGTCAAAACAGTAAACGTGCTACACGTGATAAATAAAAACAATGCAACACTCACTAAGATACGTGCCCCAGGGCATATCACCGTGGAGTTCCACCACTGGTCGGCCGAACCGATCACCTTCGACCATCGGGATTACTCCGCAAGTATCTGGCACGCAGGATGGGCTGCCTTGGTGTTAGACCCGATAATTGACGGATACCACTTCACACGAGTCCTGATGCATGGCGGCAGTAGTTTGAACCTGATATATCAGGACATAGTCCGCAAAATGGGGATAGACCCAACAAAATTTCGCCATAGCAATATTCCTTTAAAGGAGTAACGCCAGGCCCAGGGGCCCATTGCACGGGCTCCCTGGTACTAGAGGTTATATTCGGCTTCCTCGATAACTTCCGCAGCGAAAAGCTAACCTTCCACATCGCTTGATTTCAAAGTGGCTATCAAGCAGTACTGGGACGTGAAGCTTTCGCTCCCTTTAACGCAATACCGCTTTACGCTTCTCTCATGCTTAAGATGCCCGGTCCACGCGGCATCTTTACAGTAAAGGTAAATATTGAGCGCTCCTTGCGCGCGGAAGACCGTGCAGCTGCCTTGGCAGCCGTACACTAGACGGTCTCACCAACTAGAGCATCTTACAGGTCGTTCAGACCATGGACGCGGCTAGACGAGTCCGGCTTAGCAATATAATTGATAAAGGTTTGATGGCTATACCCCTATAACAATACAAGGGGCTCCACGCGCGTAAACAAGTGACAATAAGGCTCAATTCTACCCATCTTGAACTATACTTGATTTATTTAGTATAACATACATTTTGCACGACAACTTTGCAACTAAGTTCCTCTCTTCTACAGATGACCATCGTGCCACACCCGTCCAGGATACGGCACAATGGAGACACAGGCGCAGACGTGCAGTAGGGACCCGTTCCAAGGATTCTCTTCAGATTAAGACCCTACGTAAACCTTTTTTACTGTCTCTTGTTGATACACATCCCCAGGATTCCCAGTAAAGCTGAGATGGATGCTGACGTATTGGCATGTGGCCACGTCAGATTATTGCACGTACCTGGACACCAGGGGCTTATTACAAAGGGCGACGTTTCGCCCGGTTTATATCATAAAGACCGAATACCTTAGGGAGTGTTCGGCGTCGCGATTTTTGCCTTATATGCATCAGTTCCGAATCATGTCTTTGGTCAAATGTTGGGTTTGCCCGACTCCTGTGTTTTGCTGTCTTACGTTCCGCTCTATCGGCTAAGGCGGCACCAGGAGAACTACTGTGATTGTGCCCTGGTTCAGCCAAGCGAGCACCTCTGTAGAGAAAGCTGAAAACTGACTGTCATGATATAGCGTGAGACTGGTCAACCACTTGATGACACGGCGGAATCTTCGGGATTCCTCCGCCTTAATGAAGGGCCATTTCCCAGCCAGGCACGCATGCGCCCCGAATTCGGATGAGCGCGGAGCCACCAGGGGCTATATAGTAGCCCCACTGTCAAACTCCTTTGGCTAAGTGCAAGTGATAAAGCATTATAGTCCGATTGCCTAGTTCGGTTGCGCTATCACCTCCTTAATGGACCAAGACGTTGGATCAAGTGTGAATATGCGTCTTCTGCGAGCACCCCCGCATTATATGCGTGGGGGCTGAAGCCGACGACTGCCATCTTTCAGGTTATATACATATATACATAAACGGCCGCACATGAGGTATTATAATTCTTGCAGGCACAAGTATAAAAAGCCTTTACATTTAAGAAAACATTGTTTTCAATGGGAATACATGTCATTAGAACATAATATTCTTCGAGCACTGCGCCTCTATTGAACGAGCACCCTCAAGAACTTCTTGGAAGTAGTGCTCGGCAGGTACTCGGCTTCGGTCCGAGTCTTGGGCTGCAATGGCGGTGGCCTCCATCTCTGCCCAGTATGTCTTGACACGGGCAAGCGCCATCCGCGCACCCTCTACGCACGCCGACCTCTTCATCGCGATGATATGCGACACGACGCCAAGGAACTGTTGCACCAAACTGAAATAACTGTTCGGCTTTGGCCTTTCCGGCCACAGATGATCCACAGCAGTCCTCATGGCAAGTCCGGACAACCTATTCATCTTGGCCCATTCGACCAACCGGTCAGTCAATGGAAGCAGACGCTCTGGATCGCTAAACTGTGCCTAGAACAACTTCTCCACTTCACGACCTTTTTGATCTCGGAAGTACTCGGCCGCATCAGTAGCACTCGCTGCCAGGTCAATGTATGCATCCACCGAACTCCATAGCCGGTCGAAAGAGGCGTACTTCGAATCGCCGAACTTCATCCGCAGCATAAAGGGCTTCCCAGCCGCGATATCTCCGGCCTGACGCAGCTCCTCCTTCATCGCTCTCATGGCAGAGCGGGTGTCTTTGGCTGTTACCACGGCCTTCTCTAGGTCCGCCCTCTTTGCATGATCTTCCTCTTCAAGAAGCTTGTAACGGTCAGTGGCATTCTTCAACTCCACAGCCATCTTGGCTATTTTCTCCTTGCTCTGGCAGTGAGCAGCCTATTCGGCTTTCAACTCCTCAATTGCCTTTAGGGCAGCCGCATCACTTCTCTTGGCTTGTTCCTTGGCTCGGGCAAGTTCTGCTCGAAGGTTCTCCATGACAAAGGTACATCATTTCACGTACCTCAAAACCTGTCAGTAGTCTCATGACAGCTTCATGCAACCCGCTCTCCGCGGAAGAAATTCTTTCAATTACAGTACCCATCAACATACGGTGCTCTTATGAGATAGACGCTCGCCCTAGCAGATCCCTCAGTACCTCCTACCGCGCACCAGATGGTGCCGGACTCATTCGATTGCTTCTTTCAAAAGCTGAATATAGAGGGCTTCGGGTGGCCATATGACTACCTTATGGCCTTGCCGGATCAGGAGAAACCCTCCGCGATGACACCTCAAGGTCACCCGCCTCATGAGGCGGTATGGTAGGGGGAGGCGTTCCGCTCTCCATCATCTCTGGAAGAAGATCCCCCGAAGACGAGCTCTGCTGAGAAGGGCTAAGATCCGAACTGCAAGATAAATGCTTCGGTTATTTTCCTCAGGGGTAAAGCAAGGTTTTTTCTCATTATTAAATACCATTTTACTTACAGCTCGGTGGAGGGCTGATCCCCTTGAGTGCATAGTGCGGCCGGGGTATCCCCCGGTACTGGACCCTCTGGCGAAGATTTCTTCCCCCGCTTTGAGACCACTGTCTCCGGGTCTTCAGAGGCTGTCCTCTTCTTCCCCTGAGGAGAGGAATTTTCGATTCCTCCCTTCCGGCGAACCTCCTCCGCGGAGGCAGTAGCTTCCTTGTTCCCCCCTTCATCTTCTCCCGAAGGCGCTTGATAAGGCGCGATCTCCAGCATCCTGGTTAACACAGGATCTGGCGAGGTCTCAGGAAGGGGGGCCGGACACCTGATAAACTTTGCCTTTGCTATCCACTCCTGGTTCAAGAACGGCTCTTTTTTAAAGGGCAATGTTGCGATAAATAAACAGATGGTGTGTTTGGACACAGGGCTACTTACTTGGGTATCCGGACGATTGCAGCTCAGACCTGCATCCTCAGTAGTGTCCGGACACATTATTTGTGGTCAGAACAATTTGTACATCTCCACGGGCGTCATGCCAAGGAAATGTTGAAGAGCTCGCGGTCCCTCCGGATTGAACTCCCACAGGCGGAGAGGACGACGTTTGCAGGGCAGGACTCGGCGAATTAACATGACTTGTGTCACCACGACCAGGCTGACATCTCTCTCTAGGAGATCTCGGATGTGGCTCTGCAATATGGGCACATCCTTTACTAGCCCCTAGTCTAGCCCCTTGTTGACCCATGATGTTAGTCGTGGCGGGGGACCCGAGCGAAAAACAGGTGGAGCCACCCACTTGGTACCCCTGGGAGCTGTGATATAAAACCACTCTTGTTGCCATAAGCTGGACTCCTCTTGGAAAGAGCCCTCGGTCCATGGGGCGTCAGCATTTTTTTCTTATTACGGCGCCTCCGCACTCTGTGTGCCGCCCCTCGATCATCTTCGGCTCCACTATGAAGGTCTTGAGCCACAATTCGAAATGAGGAGTAATACGGAGGAAAGCTTCACACACAACGATGAACGATGAAATATGGAGCATAGACTCTAGAGCTAAATCATGGAAGTCCAGCCCATAATAGAACATGAGCCCCCTCACGAAGGGATCCGGCGCAAAGCCTAGCCGTTGGAGGAAGTGAGGTACGAACACGACACTCTCACCGGGCTTGGGAGTGGGAATAACTTGCCCTTGAGCAGGCAGCCTATGCGGGATTTCGCCGGTCAGATACCTGGCCTCCCTTAGCTTTATTACGTCCTCCTCCGTGACGAAGGAAGGCATCCACCGACCTTGAAGGTTGGATCCGGACATGAACGGAGGTCTGAAGCGCCTAAACCTAAGCTTTGGGTGTTGGACCTCGAGGCAGGAGCCGGATTCGATTGAGGTCGAAAGAAAAGAACAAGCCTTGGTTCTTTATAAAAGAGATTGAATACCAAGAGCCCTCCTCGTGACCGTTTGGGACTTACCTCCGATCGAGGGGTCATACCAACGGGCGCGATTGGGTTACCCACGTCCGTGTTGATGAGAATCCCGTAAATAAAGGGGACACGATCTCAGCTTTGACAAGACGTGCCAAGGAAAGTGCCTCGCAAAACGCGCTGAGGTTGGCTACAAAAATGATTCGAATAAAAGCATGGCTGTGGTGTGATTTCACACTACGGGATACGTCAGTAGATTAGATTTGTGGAAATATTATTCTCTCTACGATGGTATGTGGAACTTGTTTTTCAGAGCCGGACATGATCCTCGTGTTCAAAATCTTCTATGAAGTATTCGGAGGAGGAACCCCCCTTACAATGCCGAAGACAATCTGCGCGCCGGACTCATCGTCATTGAAGCCTGGTTCAGGGGCTACTGAGGGAGTCCTGGATTAGGGGGTATCCGGACAGCCGGACTATAACCTTTGGCCGACTATTGGACTATGAAGATACAAGATTGAAGACCTCGTCCCGTGTCCGGATGGGACTCTCCTTGGCGTGGAAGGCAAGCTTGGCAGTACGGATATGTAGATCTCCTTCCTTGTAACCGACTCTGTGTAACCCTAGCCCCCTCCGGTGTCTATATGAACCGGAGGGTTTAGTCCATAGGACATAACAACAACAATCATACCATAGGCTAGCTTCTAGGGTTTAGCCTCTCTGATCTTGTGGTAGATCAACTCTTGTACTACCCATATCATCAATATCAATCAAGTAGGAGTAGGGTTTTACCTCCATCGAGGGGGCCCGAACCTGGGTAAAAACATCGTGTCCCTTGTATCCTGTTACCATCCACCTAGACGCACAGTTCGGGACCCCCTACCCGAGATCCGCCGGTTTTGACACCGACAAAGACCATCTTCATCCTACGCCTCCCACGGATTGATAAACCTTAGGTCATCCACTTGAGGGAAACTTGTTACTTTCCTACAAACCTGTGCACTTGGAGGCCAACAACGTCTACAAGAAGAAGGTTGTGTAGTAGACATGAAGCAGTTTCTGGCGCCGTTGCCGGGGAGGTGAGTGCTTGAAGGTATATCTTTAGATCTTGCAATCGAATCTTTTTATTTCTTGTTTTAGCACTAGTTTACGTTATAAAAAAACTACAAAAAAAATGGAATTGAGTTTGTCTCATACGCTTCATATTTTTAATATCTTTTGTGAGAATGATGGAAAGGAAAATTGTGCTCAAGTGCTAGGAGAAGAAACTTATAGAATGTTTGGCACTAGATCTTTGTATGATGAGCATGATTGCAATGTTATTAGTATGAATTCCTTGAATATCCATGGTGCTAATGATATGCAAAGCCACAAGCTTGGGGAAGCTATGTTTGATGAAGATGATATTTTTTGTACCCCAAGCCTTGATGAGAAAATTTACTATGATGAAAGCATGCCTCCTATCTATGATGATTATTTTGATGACACATATGTTATAAAGAATAATGATAACCATGAAACTTGTCATCTTGATCTTAATTTTCAATCACATGATAGTTGTTTTGTTGAGTTTTCTCCCACTACTATTCCGAATGAGAAGAAGTTTGCTTATAAGGAGAGTAATAAAATTTCTATGCTTGTGGATCATGAAAAGAATGCTTTATGTGATGGTTATATTGTTGAATTCATTCATGATTCTACTGAAAATTATTATGAGAGAGGATCATATGCTTCTACATATTGCAATAATATCAAGTTTCCTCTCTATGTGCTTAAAGTTTTGAAGTTATGCTCGTTTTGCCTTCCTATGCTAGTTGATTGTTGTTCCCATAAGTTGTTTGCTCACAAAATCCCTATGCATAGGAAGTGGGTTAGACTTAAATGTGCTAGTCATATTCTTCATGATGCTCTCTTTATGTCTCAATTCCTATCTTTCATGTGAGCATCATTGAAATCATCATGCCTAGCTAGGGGCGTTAAACGTTAGCGCTTGTTGGGAGGCAACCCAATTTTATTTTAGTTTCTTGATTTTTGGTTATCTTTAGGAATAAATAATCCATCTAGCTTCTGGTTAGATGTGGTTTTATGTTTTAATTAGTGTTTGTGCCAAGTAGAACCTTTGGGAAGACTTGGGTGAAGTCTTTATGATCATGATGTGAAAAACAGAAACTTTAGCGCTCACGAGATTACCTTCAAATTTTTACTGGAGAGTGATATTCAGTTTATTCTTTTTGCAGATGATTACTAGAAAAATTCCTCAGTTCAACCAATTTATGTTAGAATTTTTGGAGTTCCATAAGTTTGCATTAGTTACAGATTACTACAGACTGTTCTGTTTTTGACTGATTCTGTTTTTCGTGTGTTGTTTGCTTATTTCGATGACTCTATGGCTAGTAAAATACTTTATAAACCATATAGAAGTTGTAATACAGTAGGTTTAACACCAATATAAATAAAGAATGAGTTCATTATAGTACCACAAAGTGGTGTTTTGTTTTCTTTCGCTAACGGAGCTCATGAGATTTTCTATTAAGTTTTGTGTTGTGAAGTTTTCAAGTTTTGGGTAAAGATTCGATGGACTATGGAATAAGGAGTGGCAAGAGCCTAAGCTTGGGGATTACCAAGGCACCCCAAGGTAATATTCAAGGATAAGCAAGAGCCTAAGCTTGGGGATGCCCCGGATGGCATCCCCTCTTTCGTCTTCGTTCATCGGTAACTTTACTCGGAGCTATATTTTTATTCACCACATGATATGTGTTTTTCTTTGAGCGTCATTTTATTTTGCTTTGCTTGATGTTTGAATAAAGCACCAAGTTCTGAAATTCTTAAATTTTAGAGAGTCTTCACATAGTTGCATAATTATTCGACTACTCATTGATCTTCAGTTATATCTTTCAGAGTAGTTTGTTATTGCTCTAGTGCTTCACTTATATCTTTTAGAGCACAATGGTGATTTTATTTTGAAGAAATAGATGAACTCTCATGCTTCACTTATATTATTTTGAGAGTCTTAAATAGCATGGTAACTTTCTTAATCCTAATGTGCTAGGTATCCAAGAATAGTAAAAACTTTCTTATGAGTGCATTGAATACTAAGAGAAGTTTGATGCTTGATGATTGTTTTGAGACATGGAGGTAATGATATTAAAGTCGTGCTAGTTGAGTAGTTGTGAATTTGAGAAATGCTTGTGTTGAAGTTTGCAAGTCCTGTAGCATGCACATATGGTAAACGTTATGTAACAAATTTGAAACATGAGGTGTTATTTGATTGTCTTCATTATGAGTGGCGGTCGGGGACGAGCGATGGTCTTTTCCTACCAATCTATCTCCCTAGGAGCATGCACGTAGTGCTTTGGTTTTTGATGACTTGTAGATTTTTGCAATAAGTATGTGAGTTCTTTATGACTAATGTTGAGTCCATGAATAATACGCACTCTCACCCTTCCATCATTGCTAGCCTCTTCGGTACCGTGCATTGCTCTTTCTAACATTGAGAGTCGGTGCAAACTTCGCCGGTGCATCCAAACCCTATGATATGATACACTCTTTCACACATAAACCTCCTTATATATTCCTCAAAACAGCCACCATACCTACCTATTATGGCATTTCCATAGCCATTCCGAGATATATTGCGATGCAACTTTCCACCATTGTAGGATTCTCCTTAAAGAACATCTGCTAGTTCTTTTGAGGAACCAAAAGATCTATTGGAAACAGAGGGGAAAAATTAAAGGGGTAAAGTTTGGGGATGAAAATACCAAATTCTTTCATACCAAGGCTTCTATCAATCACAGGCATAATCATATTGCTATCCTGCAAAATGATGATCAAGTTGATATATCTGATCATGCTCGCAAAGATGCTATACTATGGGACACCTATAATAAAAGAACGGGGACTTCTCTCAAAACCTCTATGCATTTTGACTTGCAGTCATTGTTTCACCAAAGACAGGATCCCACACTTTTTGAGTCATTGGAATTGCCTTTTTCTGAAGAAGAAATCAATGAAGTAGTGAAAGAATTACCTATAGACAAATCACCTGGTCCTGATGGTTTCAATAATGAGTTTTTTAAATCTTGCTGGGACATAATTAAAGGAGATGTGCTCAACTTCATTTCTGACTTCCATGCTGGACAAATCTCTCTGGAAAGTTTGAACACCTCATTCATTGCTCTGATTCCAAAAGGAAATTCTCCTCTCATAGCAAATGATTACAGGCCAATCTCCCTCCTCAATTGTTGTCTCAAGCTAGTCACTAAACTGTTGGCAAACAGGTTACAGAAAGTCATCTTAAAGCTAGTTCACATTAACCAATATGGCTTCCTCAAAGAGAGATCTATTCATGACTGCTTGGGTTCGGCTTATGAATATTTGCATCAGTGCCATAAATCAAAGGAAGAGATTATTGTACTGAAATTGGACTTTGAAAAATCTTTTGACACCATTGAACATCAGGAAATTCTGGATATTTTAAAAGCTAAAGGATTTGGAGATAGATGGATTAATTGGATCAAAATGTTGTTCACTTCTGCCTCATCTGCCATTCTGCTTAATGGTGTGCCTGGTAAAAAATTCTATTGCCTCAGAGGTGTGAGACAAGGAGACCCTCTATCACCACTGCTGTTTGTACTTGCTGCAGTTCTTCTTCAGTCAATCCTCAACAAGGCCATGCAAATGGGTTTACTCTCCTCACCTCTACAAGTGAACTCCTGCCCTGATTACCCAATAGTATAATATGCAGATGACACTTTGGTCCTCCTTCAAGCAGATGCCAAACAACTACACTGCCTCAAAGCCCTCCTCAATACCTTTGCAGATCCTACTGGGCTGAAAGTCAATTACTCTAAAACTAGCCTCATCCCACTCAATGTACCTGAGGAGAAAGTTGAAATTCTGACTAATACTTTCCAATGTAAAAGGGAATTGTTTCCCATCCAATATTTTGGTGCACCCCTGGGTATTTATAAACCCACTGTTGAGCAATGTTTACCTATGGTCACAAGACTTCAGAAGAAACTGATGGGCCTATCTTCTTTTTTGACCATGGCTGGAAGACTATTGTTGGTAAAATCTGTGCTCAACTCCCTGCTGATTTACCTTATGGGGTGTCTTGATGTACCTGTCACCATTAAAGCTCAAGCAATTAAATTATTGAGGCACTGCCTCTAGAGAGGCCCTGATTTGGAGGATCATAGGCCTGCCATGGTGGCTTGGAGTACTGTTTGTAGGCCAAAGGACCAAGGAGGATTGGGAGTAATGGACATCTTTGTCCAAAACAAAGCTTTGCTTCTCAAGAATCTGCACAAGTTTTACAACAGACACAACATTCCATGGGTTAACTTGATCTGGGAAGCACATTACAATGCTGGCTCACTGTCTGGCAACAGTTGGATAGGATCCTTTTGGTGGAAAGCTAATCTTAAGCTCATTGACAATTTCAAATCCATGGCCAGATACCACATTGGAGATGGAAGAAGTGCCTTTTTCTGGTCTGATCTTTGGCACTCAGCCTGCCTTCAGGACATGTTCTCTCATCTCTTTTCTTTTGTGAAAAATAGAAACTCCACTTTTATTCACACTGAATTCCTGGAGGATCTCTTTCACTTACCATTGACAGTGCAAGCATTCCAAGAATTTGAAGCAATGGAAGACATTTGTATAACTTTGAGGGGTTCTGAATATCTGGAATGTACAGACACCTGGAGCTATATTTGGGGAAGTGATCAATTCTCTGTTGCAAAGGCATATAAACTGATGATGGGAGTTAAAATAGTGCCACAACAATTTAACTAGATTTGGAATAGCTCTTGTCAACCCAAGCACAAGGTGTTCTTTTGGAGGCTACTACATGACAGACTTAATACCAGGAATCTTCTTAGAAGGAAATCTTTTCATTTGGACAATTACAATTGTGCTGTAAACAATTGCCAGCAGGAGGAAACACTTCAACACCTCTTTTGGACATGTCCTTTTGCTGCACAGTGTTGGGACATAATTTGCCCTACTAGGCAAGCAAATGTTTCAGTTCTCGAGGCCTTTGCTGATCTAAAATTAAAACTTCATGTGCCTTTCTTCATGGAAATCATCATCCTAGCTTCATGGGCCATATGGATCTCTAGGAACAACCTCATTTTTCAAGCCATCCAAACAAGCATTCATGGATGGAAAGTCATTCTCTTGGAGGAACTCAATTTGCTTAGGTTTAGAATTAAGAAGAGCTATGCTAGAGCTTTCTGTCTCTGGCTTGACAACCTTGTCCTGTAATCTTTTGTTTTTTTAGTAGCTGCTAGCTCCTTGTTTCTTTCTTTCTTTTTTTCTTTCTTTCTTTCTTTCTTTCTTTCTTTCTTCCTTCCTTCTTTTTGTTCTCGGCTTATCTCAAGCCTTTTGTATTGCTGGATCTCTTTGGTGAAATAATATAAAAATTGAGTGGGGTTTTGCCCTACTGTGTATAGTCAAAAAAAACTTTCCACCATTCCGTTCATCATGACACATTCATCATTGTCACATTGCTTATCATGATCATGTAGTTGACATAGTATTTGTGGCCAAGCCACCATTCATAATTCTTTCATACATGTCACTCTTGGTTCATTGCATATCCCGGTACACCACCGGAGGCATTCATATAGAGTCATACTTTGTTCTAGTATCGAGTTGTAATCACTGAGTTGTAAATAAATAGAAGTGTGATGATCATCATTTTCTAGAGCATTGTCGCAAGTGAGGAATAAAAAAAAGAAAGGCCATAAAAAAGAGAAGGCCCAAAAAACAGAAAGGCCATAAAAAAGGCCCAAAAAATGAGAGAAAAAGAGAGAAGGGACAATGCTACTATCCTTTGCCACACTTGTGCTTCAAAGTAGCACCATAATTTTCATGATAGAGAGTCTCTTGTTTTGTCACTTTCATATACTAGTGGGAATTTTTCATTATAGAACTTGGCTTGTATATTCCAACAAGGGGCCTCCTCAAGTGCCCTAGGTCTTCGTGAGCAAGCAAGTTGGATGCACACCCACTTAGTTTCTTTTGTTGAGCTTTCATAAATTTATAGCTCTAGTGCATCCGTTGCATGGCAATCCCTACTCCTTGCATTAACATCAATTGATGGGCATCTCCATAGCCCGTTGATTAGCCTCGTTGATGTGAGACTTTCTCCTTTTTTGTCTTCTCCACATAACCCCCATCATCATATTATATTCCACACATAGTGCTATGTCCATGGCTCGCGCTCATATATTGCGTGAAACTTTATAGGTTTGAGATTACTAAAGTTTGAAACAATTGCTTGGCTTGTCATCGGGGTTGTGCATGATGAGAGCATTCTTGTGTGACGAAAATGGAGCACGACTAAACTATATGATTTTGTAGGGATGAACTTTCTTTGGCCATGTTATTTTGAGAAGACATAATTGCTTAGTTAGTATGCTTGAAGTATTATTATTCTTATGTCAATATGAACTTTTATCTTGAATCTTTCGGATCTGAATATTCATACCACAATTAAGAAGAATTACATTGAAATTATCCCAAGTAGCACTCCGCATCAAAAATTCTGTTTTTATCATTTACCTACTCGAGGACGAGCAAGAATTAAGCTTGGGGATGCTTGATACGTCTCCAACGTATCTATAATTTTTGATTACTCCATGCTATATTATCTACTGTTTTGGACATTATTGGGCTTTATTATCCACTTTTATATTATTTTTGGGACTAACCTATTGACCCAGAGCCCAGTGCCAGTTCATGTTTTTTCCCTTGTTTCAGTGTTTCGAAGAAAAGGAATATTAAACGGAGTCGAAACGGAATGAAACCAACTGGAGAAGTTATTTTTGGAAGGAAAGCTACTGGAAAAACTTGGAGTGCACGTCAGGAAAGAAACGAGGGAGCCACGAGGCAGGGTGGCGCGCCCACCCCCCTAGGGCGCGCCCTCCACCCTCGTGGGCCCCTTGTGGCTCCCCTGACGTACTTCTTTCACCTATATATACCCATATACCCTAAAAACTTCGGGAAACAGAATAGATCAGGAGTTCCACCGCCGCAAGCCTCTGTAGCCAAAACCTCTCGGGACCCTGTTCCGGCACCCTGCCGGAGGGGGGAACCCTCATCGATGGATCTTCATCATCCCGGCGATCTCCATGACGAGGGGGGAGTAGTTCACCCTCGGGGCTGAGGGTATGTACCCGTAGCTATGTGTTTGATCTATCGCTCTCTCGTGTTCTTGATTTGGCACGATCTTGATGTATTGCGAGCTTTGCTATTATAGTTGGATCTTATGTTGTTTCTCCCCCTCTACTCTCTTGTAATGGATTGAGTTTTCCCTTTGAAGTAATCTTATCGGATTGAGTCTTTAATGATTTGAGAACACTTGATGTATGTCTTGCCGTGCGTATCTATGGTGACAATGGGATATCACGTGATTCACTTGATGTATGTTTTGGTGATCAACTTGCAGGTTCCGCCCATGAATTTATGCATAGGGGTTGGCACACATTTTTGTCTTGATTCTCCGGTAGAAACTTTGGGGCACTCTTTGAGGTTCTATGTGTTGGTTGAATAGATGAATTTGAGATTGTGTGATGCATATCGTATAATCATACGCACAGATACTTGAGGTGACATTGGAGTATCTAGGTGACATTAGGGTTTTGGTTGATTTGTGTCTTAAGGTGTTATTCTAGTACAAATTCTAGGGCTGTTTGTGACACTTATATGAATAGCCCAACAGATTGATTGGAAAGAATAACTTTGAGGTGGTTTCGTACCCTACCATAATCTCTTCATTTGTTCTCCGCTATTAGTGTCTTTGGAGTGACTCTTTGTTGCATGTTGAGGGATAGATATATGATCCAATTATGTTATTATCATTGAGAGAACTTGCACTAGTGAAAGTATGAACCCTAGGCCTTGTTTCCTAGCATTGCAATACCGTTTACGCTCACTTTTATCGCTTGCTACCTTGCTGTTTTTATATTTTTAGATTACAAAAACCTATATCTACCATCCATATTGCACTTGTATCACCATCTCTTCACCGAACTAGTGCACCTATACAATTTACCATTGTATTGGGTGTGTTGGGGACACAAGAGACTATTTGTTATTTGGTTGCAGGGTTGCTTGAGAGAGACCATCTTCATCCCAAACCTCCCATGGATTGATAAACCTTAGGTCATCCACTTGAGGGAAACTTGCTACTGTCCTACAAACCTCTGCACTTGGAGGCCCAACAACGTCTACAAGAAGAAGGTTGTGTAGTAGACATCACACACCCCACCCCCCACACAGAAAACACACACACACACACACACTAAGACTCCATCACACACACACATGCTCTAGGCGGAGCATTTGTTCCTACCACCCTTGATCCAACCATACCCGTATGATAAACAATCACCTTAATTTACTTGTATAACATGGACAAATTCCACTTTACTTTAGTAGTTAGCAAACTTATCGTCTGTACCCTTATAAAAAACCGAGTTGGCGATGATGGTGTGCCTGCCATCTTGTAATATAGACCGTCTGATCTATATCTGATGGATAGAAAGAAAACTATGATAATTTTACAAAAGATACCCGCACCTCTCTCCACATCCTTATCTCCCACAACCTCATTGCTGAGCAATTAAAAAAGAAAGTCTCTGGAACAATCTAGCATGGTGGCCGCTGCCGCCTGCCGGTGCGGTCCATCCCCATGTCTCCGCCCATTCGGACCACCAGTCACCAGCACGCTCCACTCCTCCTCACCTTATCTACCATCTTTCATTTTTTTCGATGACATTCTCGAGATACCAGCTTTCCGATAAAATTCTCGAAATATCATTAGTTTTTACACATGGGATTACTCCTGCATGGGTAAATCACAACTTGTGTTTTGTAAAAAAAATGCATATTGATGTTCCGTTCAATGCACGGGCATCTTTCTTGTAATTATATACAAAGCACGAGCAGGAAGTGACATTTTTTTACACAACCACGTTAACATGGCCACGTAAATCACTAGCTAAAGTAAATATCATTATACTTATATCCCTATGCAAAAGGTTGAGTACATGTCCGAAGAGTAGAGTCGCACACACGCACTCTATCTCTCAGAATCTCTCTCTCACACACACACCAGTTACGTGACACCCACTTAAGCAGACACGTATGTTACAATTTGTGAACCCGCGGGTACACATGATGCTGCACATTTATTTAAGCCGGAAAGCGAACCCAAACAGTAGCTGCATTCATTCCCCTCCCGCCGCCTCTTCTCTGGTTGCCGTCACCCGGTAGCCATGGCCCGGCCGAAGGTAACAACATATGCCATACTCCCGCCAGAGCGGCGCTTTAATCTGGAAATTTTAGTGGTCATGCATGCATATTTTTGTGCTAGCACTCCTATACAAGGGTTGACCGGTCACTTCCCGCGGACGTGCGTGGGCGGTGGAAGAGGAAGGAGAAGGGAAGCGGGCTGTGGAGTAACGTTTTTATCACAATTTCTTAGGAAACTGAGTGCAATAATTGAGTAGTTTTGCAAACTACCAGTACTACACCTGAAACGGTTCAAAACCTATACTCCCTTGCCAGCGCGTGCTTCCCGCATGAAACGATCAGTGTCGCCCTGGAGTGTCAGTGCCGCATTAAGCCCGGCCAGAGCGGAGGCGACCTCTCACTGGTGTCGACTTTGAAGCGGCGCGGCGGCCGAGAGAGCGCTGCTTCCCGGTGCATGCGACTACTCCGCATCGAGGTTGGCCATAGGCCCTATTTGGATCCATGGGTTAGAGTTACTTTGAGCTAGTTGGGGCTCAAATAGCCCTAAAGTATCCAAGCATGAGGGTTTAAATTGGAGCATGTTGCACCGAACCCACCAAAAAAACTATCCCACCCAAGAGGTGCTAACTGGAGATAGTTCTCATTGGGACCACTGAAAAATCACTTTTCTCTCTCCATCAAGTGCATTTATTATCAATCTAACCCTGTCACCCAAACATCTCTTTGGCTACAGTTAGTTCAGGGTTAGTCATGAGTTAGTCTAACCTCTAGCTAAGTTAGAGTATCCAAACAGGAGCAGTATAGGACATGCAAGTTGCTCAAAGCATACAGTCAAATTCATACGTGAAAGGATTTTTTTGTTTTTGAAAATGTGTCAGTGTACAAAACTAGGGGCACATTTTTGCACCCCTTTACCTGTGCACGGGCAGTCAGATCCGCGCCCGCGACCACACCAAGCAGAGCAAGGGAGGTGAGCAAAGGTAAGACCGAAACCCAAGATGGTCAAAGAAATGCTAAGGCCAAGACCACAAAGAGCAAAGGGACGAAGCAAGTTCCCCCGGCAGGAGACCCTTGTCGGGGGCAGCCTCGACAGCCCCGGCAAGACCCTTGCCGGGGCAGCTTGCCCCACACCAATGGAGTGAGCCACCCTTGAGCCCACGATCCCTGATGCCATCATCCGCGTGGAGCCAGGGCTCGGGAAGGCACCTCCAAGGTGGCATGCAGATCTTTGTGAAGACATATCCAAGAATAGACGAGGATTAGAAGACGACGACCCTCGACAAGATCCTTGCCGAGGAAGGCCACCAGACCCCCGGCAAGATCCTTGCCGGGGACGATAGCGCGCCACGGCAAGACCCTTGCCGGGCCACCCGGCAAGGCCCTCGTCAAGGACGCCAGTGGGACCACCGCTAGGCGCACGCCAACCAAGCTTCCACCGCCGTTCCCATGCAGCTGCCAGCCCAACCAGCTGGGCGGGCACCTGCGTGGCAACATGCAGCTCCTAGGCCAACTCATCAAGTGCCTGCGTGGCGGCATGCAAATCTTCGTGAAGGCCGTACCACCGCGCCACCTCAGCTGCCAGCCTGCCTACATGGCGCCGCACGCATCACTGGCCAGGGCGCGTGTCGAAGCGAGGAAGAGCGGCGACGGACAGGACGGGCCTCGCCCCCATCCCCGATAAAGCAAGTGTACACCTAAGCGATGCATTAAATGCACCTTGTCCTGTAATACGAGGGATAACCTCATGCCACTGTAGACCTTTCCACCTCCTGTGTGCCACTGTGGCAGCCCCTTTTTCCTATAAAAGGAGGCCCGAGGCGACCAGGAGAAGGATTCGGCCTTTTGGAGCTCGTTACACTCCGTAGCTAGTTCAGGAACTCAGAATACATCCACCAAAGCAGGACTAGGGTTTTACGCATCCTCGCGGCCCGAACCTGGATAAACGAACCGCGTGCTCTCTATTAGACCCGCTCTTCTCTCAACCACACGCCCCGCAACCGCAGTAGGGATTCTTGTGATCCCACAGGTGTCGTTTCGCACCGACATCTTTGGCGCGCCAGGTAGGGGGCGCGTTTGTGAGAATCGGTTTTAGCAGTTAAGTGAGCGTTTCTTCATTATGATGGCTCTAAGAGAAGCAGGAGAGGAGGTCGAAAGATCGACGCCGGCGCGACTACAAGCAGAAGCTAAGTCACACCGAACCTTGACTACTTTTTTTCCTTTTTATACGAGGTTATTTCCTTCGGAGATGTCGTGCCTTTCTATGGAAAACCTGCACGCCAGGGGGCTATCCCACTGTCGGCAACGCCCTTGCCCTATTTCGAGTCCGCTCAACAGCTCAAGCAGCTGCGTCGAGAGCGGCAGGGTAGCCTTCCGCGATTGACAACGCTCTCGATTCTGACTTGAGTCAAGCTCGACAGTTCGAGCGACCACATTAAGAAAGGTAAGATGGCTCGCCTGGCAGCACGCATACCCGGCAGGCCAATGGGGATCTGTCCGCGTGACGCCGCCTTGGGCTTCTGCGCCGGCGAGCTACCTAGTTGGCGTAGGGTGCGTATACAAAGGGAAATTGAACAGGGAAATAACATGCATAGTACTGAAAGTGCTATAGAGTTATGTTACATCAAATTGTTGTCGCGGTTCTAACTAGAGGTAGCAATTATCTTGGTTGTGAACCCGCATTGGCAATAAGGAACGGGATGCCTAATCCTGGCGCTGGCCCTCCACCCTCAGAATTCCGCCGACACGGCTGATGATGGGCTTGATGCGCTCCTTGAGCGGCGCAAGGTTGACATCCTCTGGCAAGGTCTCCAGCGCGGCGTCGAAGTCGAGGTCAGGGTACCAGTGCGCCACCTTGGTGAGAACCTTGGTCATGGTGCCCTGACAAAGCATCCGGGACTCCTCGGCCAGCTCCAAAGCACAGACGACCTTCTCAAAGAACAAGGTCAGGCTGCAATTGGCGCTCAAGCTCCACTCCGGGACATACCTCACGTCCGGCATCCCCATGGTGGCAAGATGTGCGGCGGCCTGGTTGCGATGGCGGCAAGGCGTTCGAGCCAATAGTTCGCGCCCGCCACATGATCGGTGAAGTTGAGGCCTTCGTTCTCTCGCAACTGCTTCTCGCCCTCCAGCGCCTTGGCCAGGGTTCCCTCTCCGGTCTTGGCCTCCTCCTGTGCCTCCTCGAGACCCTTTAGCTTTAGCTTGAGATCCCCGTTGGAGTTGTTGGCCTCGGCAAGCTTCCCAGCCTTGCTGATGACCACACCCTGTGCCTCCGTCAGAGCGCCATTAAGCATGTCTTTCTCCCAGGAGAGCTTTAACGCCCGCTCCTTCAGCCCGTCGCGCTCCTTCTCCAGCTCCTTCACCTTGCGGGCATGAACCTGGGCCTGGGCATTGAGTGCCTCCTTGTGCCTCTGCTCCAGCTCGCTGGTCTGCTGCATGACGAGCTTCTCCACCTCGGCATCTTTGCCACGAAGTGTGGCGGCGAGCTTCTCCTCGCGTGCGGCAAGGTCCTCCTCCTGGGAGTTCAGCGCGGCCTCGCGCTGGGTCTGAACGGCCTTGGCGGCCTCGGCCGAGTTCTTCGCCGCCTCCTGAGCTTTCTCGACGTCGGCAAGCTTCATGATAAGCTCCACGTCGCGCTTGGCCTGCTCATCCTGGGCCGCCTTGAGCTCCTTGTGGCCCTCGCGGAACCAATATCGCGCTTCGGCAACACACTCCTGGAGGTCCGCCTCCGCCTTCTCCACCACCGCCGTCCTGGACTTAACCTTGTCCAGGCGGGCGCGGTGGAGCGCCTGGAGCTTCCAGAAGCTGGCGCCCACGGCGTGGAGGATCTGCTCTTCCTGCGAACCACCGCCGCTAACGATTGGCTCGTCAATGACTTCGAGCCCGGCGGCGGCAAGCACCTCATCGTCGAACACCTCTCCTTCAACAGGCGTCCTGGTGCTCGACGCGCCTGGAAGGTGGACGAACAAGTCGTCGCTCACCCTCAGGTACTTGCCGGAGCCGGAAGTAGCAGAGGAGGAAGGCTGGTCACCAGCCTCCTCCTCCGTCTCCTCGGGAAGCCCCTTGCCGGCTTCCTCGGGGCAGCCTTGTCGACCTCCCCGGTAGGCCCCTCGGTGGCCTCCTCGGCAGCGCCCTTGGTGGCCTCCTTGGCGGCGACCTTCTCGGTGTCCACCTCGGCCGCCTTGGCGACGCCCTCGATGATGGCGTCCATGTCCTCTGGGTCCATCAAGGAGGAATCTGGGCGCCAGAGACAGGGGTCAGGCGGAGCCAAGACCAAGAACCGGGAAGAAAAAGAAGCAGGGACGAACGACGAATGACTTACCGGTGCTGGCACCCGGCTGGGAAACGAAAGTCCCCTCCCCGCCAACATTTGGCATCGAGGCAAAGCCACCGGCGCCCAAGTTCTCTTCCTCATCCTCCATGTGTGTGAGCTCGGTGCTTGGCGCCCTTGCCGGGGACATCCCTCGGGGCGGCGTGGTTGAGGTAGTCCTGGATTAGGGGATATCCAGACAGCCGGACTATATCCTTTCGCCGGACTATTGGACTATGAAGATACAAGATTGAAGACTTCGTCCCGTGTTTGGATGGGACTCTCCTTGGCGTGGAAGGCAAGCTTGGCAATACGGATGTGTAGATCTCCTTCTTTGTAACCGACTCTGTGTAACCCTAGCCCCCTCAGGTGTCTATATAAACCGGAGGGTTTAGCCCGTAGGACAACAACAATCATACCTAGGCTAGCTTTTAGGGTTTAGCCTCTTCGATCTCGTGGTAGATCAACTCTTGTACTACCCATATCATCAATATCAATCAAGCAGGAGTAGGTTTTTACCTCCATCGAGAGGGCCCGAACCTGGGTAAAAACATCGTGTCCCTTGTCTCCTGTTACCATCCGCCTAGATGCACAGTTCGGGACCCCCTACCCGAGATCCACCGGTTTTGACACTGACATTGGTGCTTTCATTGAGAGTTCCACTGTGTCGTCACCGCAAGGAAGGATGTCTCGTCTCGTCTTCAAATACAACATTACCACCGAGGGAACATTGGCTATCGGCCAAACCCTCCGGCTAGGCGGTTTCGTCATGACCGCCTGTTTGGTTGCTGCATCGGTGATGACTTCTCGGGTCATCGAAAACAGCCTCCATGTCAACTCGGAACTTGCCGAGCAAATGGATCCAATGGAGTTCTCTTCCTTAAACGAGCTCTTGGATCACATCGCCGCCTTAGGAGTCGCTACGGACTATGATCGGATTGGGCTTAAACCTGATCAAAGGGAGATTAACTCTCCACCGGTCACCCATCACATTGCGGTGGTGGAGGAACAATGCGGCGACTCTTCCTCTATCTTAAGGACTAAATATGTCTGGATTCTCGAGCTCTCCGAGCTGGACTCCCAAGCCCTAAACCTAGAGTCAGGCAGCGGGCCAGACTTATCGGGCAATGTCCCGGAACCCAAACTTCCAAGATCGGAAACTCCTCGGCTCGTGGGTCTCAGATCGAGTAAGGGTTCGGACTCAATTCCACCCACCCACCCAAACATAAGCGATCTTTCCAACATCAGACAAGAGCCCCAAGAAACAGTACATCATTATTGGGCCAGATTCCTCCTTGTGATGAACAAGGTTAAGGACTGTCGTGAGGAAGACACAGTCTCATCTTTCTGCAAAAATTGCACAGACAAGGGAATCCTTAATGCCATAAGTCGCTGTGACATATCACGCTTCGCTGACTTGGCATCCATAGTACAAAAATACTGTGCGATGGAAAGCGCCTGGAAAACCAAAACGAAATTTTGGGATAATCCGGCTCTGAACACACACCCAGTCCGAAGTAAAAGGGTGCACTATCATAAGACACACGAGTTAATGACAAAGAAGCAAAAGCCCTTTACAAAGCGCGAAACCGTATTGGAGAGATGGCTCAACGGACCCTGCAAAATTCATAGTACAATGGATACCATACCAACACACAA
Source organism: Triticum aestivum (assembly GCF_018294505.1). Classification (NCBI taxonomy): domain Eukaryota; kingdom Viridiplantae; phylum Streptophyta; class Magnoliopsida; order Poales; family Poaceae; genus Triticum; species Triticum aestivum. The sequence goes on along the minus strand of NC_057812.1, from coordinate 631,767,830 downwards.
CCTTAGAGAATGTTGGGTACTCGGGAATGTGGCCAAAAGTGGTGAGGACCTTCTCATCCTAGATGCCACAGATAACAATACAGTATTAACGGTATTTGAGACCTTCGCATCAAATAATAGGCGCAAGCGAACCCTTCACAGCCTTGCCGAAATTTGCCATGTGGAAACTATAAATCCATGGAGTGACATGGCTATCACCTTCAATGCCAGTGACAAACCTAAATTCCGAACAGCCCGAGCACCAGCCGCACTGGTCCTTAGTCCAATTGTGGATGGCTTTCGACTCATGAAAGTACTCATGGACGACGGTAGTGGATTAAACCTCATCTATGAGGAAACCCTTCAAAAAATGGAAGTGAACTGGAACCGCATCGAGCAAAGCAGCACAACCTTCAGAGGCATCATCCCCAATCGGGAAGGACGCTGTGCCAGAAAAATCACACTAGATGTGGTATTCAGCACGCCGGAGAACTATAGGTCCGAAGAAATTACATTCCAATTGGCCCCATTCAGTAGCAGATATCACGCCCTTTTAGGGCGAGAGGCGTTCATGATCTTCCAAGCTATACCCCATTACGGGTACATGAAGCTCAAAATGCCCGGACCCAACGGAATCATCACTCTTGCTAGTGATCCGGACATAGCACTCTGCGCCGAAAATAAACAGCTGCATTAGCCCTCGAGGCAATATCTGAAGCCCTTGCGGCCGAGAAATTAACTGCGCTACGCTCCACAGTAGACAGGGACGACGTGATACTTGACAAAAGATCCAAGTCCACCTCTTTTAAACCAACGGACGAAATAGTAAAATTCCAAGTCCACCCAATGGACCATACAAAAACAGACTCCATCGGGGCACAGTTAAACCTCGCCGTGGACGCCGCACTACGAGAGTTCCTGCGCGAGAATTGGGACATATTCGCATGGCACCCCTCAGATATGCCAGGGATCCCACACAGGCTGGCCGAACACAGCCTTAATATCCTCATCCTCAAAGGATTCAAGCCAGTCAAGCAGGCTCTTCGGTGTTTCTCCGAACCCAAGAGACAAGCTATGGGAGAGGAACTAGCCAAGTTACTGGAGGACGGATTCATCAGAGAAATAAAACACCCGGACTGGCTAGCAAACCTGGTGATGGTACCGAAGAAGGACAAATCCTGGCGCCTATGCGTCGATTTCAAGGACCTCAACAAGGCCTGCCCAAAGGATCCCTTCCCCCTCCCCTGCATCGATCAAATCATCGATGCTACCGCAGGACACGATTCATTGTGTTTCCTCGACGCATACTCTGGCTACCACCAAATCAAGATGGCGGAGTCCGACCAAGCCGCAACGGCATTCATCACACCATACGACGCCTTCCTTTTCAACACAATGCCTTTCGGGCTCAAAAACGCTGGCGTGACATATCAGCGCATGATTCAGACATGTCTGGAGAAGCAGATCGGCAAAATAGTGGAGGCATACATAGAAGATGTGGTTGTTAAAACCAAACACGTCGACTATCTAATAGACGACTTGAGGCTAACATTCGATAGCCTCCGAACATATGACATCAAGCTCAATCCGGAAAAATGGGTTTTCGGAATACCGGCCGGAAAGCTACTGGGCTTCATTGTCTCCAGCAGAGGAATCGAAGCAAATCCGGCCAAAATCCGAGCTCTGCCAAAATTGGCTATCCCAATAGACCTCAAACAAATCCAGAAATTAACTGGATAAGTGGCGGCTCTCAGCCGCTTTATCTCCCACTTGGGAGAAAAGGCATTACCCCTATATCGCCTCCTTCGGCACACTGAACACTTCGAGTGGACGGACACTGCCACAGCCGGATTGGAAGAAATAAAAGCCATACTGGCAACCAACCCAATCTTGGCTACACCAAACATCGGCGAACCAATGCTGTTGTACATCACGGCAACTCATCAGGTGGTAAGCGCAGTACTCGTCGTCGAACGAGAAACGAACGGACACAAATACCCCCTTCAAAAGCCGGTATATTATGTATCCACTGTCCTCAGTCCATGAAAATCACGATACTCGCATTATCAAAAGATAGCCTATGCAGTATTCATGGCATCCCAGAAGCCGCGACACTACTTTCAAGAGTGTTCAATTACAGTAGCCTTGGAAGTGCCACTTAGCGATATTAAAAACAACCGCGATGCCACGGGCCAGATTGCAAAATGGGCCATTGAGCTCCTCCTGTTTGACATAACATACAAACCTCGGCGAGCCATTAAGTCGCAAGTATTGGCCGACTTTGTCGCCGAATGGACGGAAGCCGAAGTCCCTAAAGAGTACGGTGCATACTCCAATTGGATCATGCACTTTGACGGCTCCAAAAAGCTGGCTAGCCTGGGGGCCGGTGTCGTCCTGACATCCCCAACCGGAGATATAGTTCAATACGTACTCCAGATAATGTATATAGACTCCAACAACACAGCCGAATATGATGCCCTGTTACATGGTCTTCGGATGGCAGTTTCCATGGGCATTCAACGCTTGGAGGTGCGTGGGGATTCGAATCTCGCAATATCCCAAATAAATGGAGACTTCGATGCTAAGGATCTGAAAATGGCGGCCCATCGCAATGCCGTACTTAAGATGTTAGCTCGGTTCGAGGGGCTCGAATTCTACCATGTGGCTCGGGAAAACAATCAGGCAGCAGATATCCTCGCCCGCATCAGCGCAAAATGCGATGCGGTCCCACCCAACATCTTCCTTGAGAAGCTGTTTAAACCATCCGTGGTATGGGATGGGGACGCCGATAATAACAATCCGGACCCAGTCACAATTCCTGACGCCAAGAACTCTGACATAATCGGAGGCTCTGCCACCGAAATAACAACTTCAACCCACGTAATAATGGCCGTCATCGCCCCGCGGATAGAACCATTCCTGGCCTACCTAACTAGGCAGGAACTTCCCAAGGACCAAAATGAGGCACGCTACATAGTGTGGCGATCTAAATCCTACAGGGTCCATGAGGGAGAGCTTTACAAAAAAAGCACTACCGGAGTCCTTCAAAGGTGCATCTCCGAAGAGGAAGCGCGGAAGCTTCTGGCAGAAATCCATGCTGGACTCAGCGAACATCACGCCGCAGCCCGGGCCCTTGTAAGAAAGGCCTTCTGTACTAGTTTTTATTGGCCGACCGCCCAGGCAGATGCACAGGACTTGGTCCAACGCTGCGTTGGATGCCAGCTTTTCGCAAACCAAAGCCACATGCCACTTATCGCCCTCCAAACAATCCATATTACCAGGCCCTTCGTGGTCTGGGGGCTTGACATGGTTGGACCCCTTAAAGGAGGAACCCACAAGAAAAAATACTTACTGGTCATGGTGGATAAATTCACCAAATGGATAGAAGCCAAACCTGTTAAAACGGCTGAATCCGGACCGGTGATAGACTTCATATCCGGGGTTGTACACCGTTATGGCGTCCCCCGCATCATCATCACTGACAACGGCACGAACTTTACGGCTGATGAAGTAAAACTCTGGTGTAGCAACATGGGCATTAAGCTTGATTATGCTTCCGTCTATCACCCACAAACTAACGGTCAAGTTGAGCGAGCAAATGGTCTTATCATGAGCGGCATCAAACCCAGACTAGTGCGATCCCTAAAGGAATCTAACACGCACTGGGTAGAGGAGCTCGACTCCGTACTCTGGGGGCTGCGGACCACGCCGAATCACACTACCGGATACACACCCTTCTTTATGGTGTACGGCACTGAGGCGGTTCTACCCTGCGACATAATTCATGACTCACCTCGAGTGTGTATGTACGAAGAAAGAGAAGCCGAACTTGATCGGCAGGATAGCCTGGACACCCTGGAGGAGGAGCGCGACGTGGCCAAAGCCCGTTCCGCATTCTATCATCAACAGGCTCGACAATATCAAAGCAGAGAAGTACGGGCCTGTTGACACCTGATTTTGGCACAACGCAGAATGCAATGGAGATGGCCTCAAATGACAAAATATTCTAAATGAGAAATTTCACATTGCCGAGTGGAACAACTTTGATGTTTGGACCATAATCATTCGGCATCATATCAAAGACCAAAACTACACTCAGATTGTCATGTTTAGGTGTTTTGAGTGTTTTTTGGTCAAGTACGCCTCCAGCACAATCTCGGATGAAGGAATGCTCTACATTAATTGTCTTCGTCTCGTCGAATCGGTCGATTTTGATATAAAAATCATCTCAATCCGAGTTCGTATGCAAAAGTTAGAGCTATCTGGATGCAGCCCTGTTAAGAGGCGAAATATGACGCGGAAGACCAGACATGTCTTGGCAAGTGTCTGATGTAATGCGTGAGTGTTTTGGCCCAGAAGATGGCCTCGAATCGGAAAACGTTCAACACGAAAGTTTTTCGTCTCGTCAAAACGGTCAACTTTGCGTTTGGACACATTTTCATCCGAGGTCGTTTACTGCCTCAAAAACCTTGCCGGGGAAAGCTTGCCGTTGTGAACAGTAACCTTGCCGGGGAAAGCTTGCCGCTGTGAACAGTAACATTGCCGGGGAAAGCTTGCCGCCGTGAACAGTAACCTTGCCGGGGGAGAGATTGCCGCCGTGAACAGTAACCTGCCGGGGAAAGCTTGTCCCCGTGAACAGTAACCTTGCCGGGGGAGAGCTTGCCGCCGTGAACAGTAACCTGCCGGGGAAAGCTTGCTGCCGTGAACAGTAACCTTGCCGGGAAAGCTTGCTGCCGTGAACAGTAGAAACTGTCGAGGCCAATCCGACCAGATGCTGAAGATGGGCTCTAATACTTATCTAGGTGGCTTCGGATGAAGAAGTGTTCAACACAGGAGTTGTTCGTAACGTCGAAACGGTCAACTTTGCTTTTGCAGTCATCATCATCTGACGTAGTATACGACCTACAGAGACGCTGCAAGAGTCGGACGGTCCAGTCAGCTACATGAACGAGTCCGACTCGAAATTAGAGATGACCCCATGGAGTATTCAAGATGGCCTTATTTGGAAAAGTGATCAGCATACAGATTGTTGGCCTCGTCGAAGCACACATAATTGATATTTGAACCGTCTCCATCGGAAGTCATATGCAGATTCCACAGCCCACGCAAGGAGCAAGACAGAAGATTGGACCAGATTCGGGCTGAATCCGAGTGGGACCAGAACTAGGATTCTAGGACGTGAATTGATGTAATTTTCTTGTAAGGAAAGCCTAGATAAATCCTTTGCTTGTACGGGAAGTCCAGCCGCCTCTTATATATGTTGGGGGTGACGGCCGATTGAACAACACACAATCGAACAAATCAATATACTACTTTTTCATATACGTTTTATCTCTCCACCGTTTTTCTATCTCGTTCTTCGCTGTTCTTCGTGTTTGAGAGCTGCGAATCCCGAGGCTCTAGGGGCGAGCGAATCGACCTAGGGCAGCCCATAGCCGCCGCACTCCCTGACGGGGTCCCTCCCGGGGGTGTGGGGTTTTCGGGTCTGCAAAAGCGCCCGTCGACTGTCTTGCGTATCGCGCTGTCGGTCGGGTCTCCTTCGACGTGAGCTGCGGTGCATCACCCCCGGCGTCGAGGGTACACGTGACGTGTTCGTGTGTCAACACACTTTTTGGCGACTCCGCTGGGGACGAAGATCAATCATCATCATCCACCATGTCCGATCTTCCCAAGCCATCTGAGGTAGACGCCGATAACATCATTAAGCCCAGTCTTGATGAGATATCGGCCGATCATCGCCAAGTCTATGAGGAGTACAAGAAGGCGCGCGAGGAGAAGGACCTGCAGGAGTTCCTTGCAAAATTCAAGAAAGATCGCCAAGGCAACATCACTCCGATTGAAGAAATCAAGTTCCCTCCTCTTCAAGCCGAAGCAGGTCAAACCCTCTGTAAGTACTGCCTTTTCTCCTGAGCAGTGGGCTGAGATTGAAAGTCGTATTGCTGATGGTAACAATCTAGTCTATCAAACTTTCATAGAAAATACTAATGCTCAGAAGAATACATCTCAATCATCTAGTGGTAATGATGGTGTAGCTGCTAGTGTGCAAAACCCTAATCTGGCTTTACCTATTGCATCGGTGCCTCCTGTGCCGATGGCTTATTGTCCTACCCATACAAATCAGATTGTGACTGCACCCATCAACCCTATTATGAGCATGCCAGGTTCGGTGGCAGCGCTGAACCAAACCCTACCTACATCTACAACCACTCGACCACTACCAAATTTTGGGTCGACATACATGCCACAATTCTTACCTACAGCTAGTAACCCTACTCCTCCTATGCCACTGCCACAAGCGTCATCGTCCACTATGGATGATGGTCTAGCTAATCTTAGAGAGGAGATGGCTAAGATGCTTCGAGAGAATTTTGGAGTTGAGTTACCTCGGAATCGGATTTACCAAAAGCCGTACCCCGAGTACTTTGATGCCATCCAGTGCCCTCCAGGATATAAAATTCCAGATTTTGTTAAATTTAATGGAGAAGGCACAAAAACCACATGGGAGCATGTTAGTCAATATTTAGCACAATTGGGTGAGGCAGGCTCATTGAACGAATTGAAAGTGCGTTTATTTCCTTTATCATTAACTGGTACCGCATTTTCATGGTTTTCTTCTTTACCCCATGGTTCCATTCGGGTTTGGTCGCAGCTAGAGCAGAAGTTTCATGATCACTTTTATAGCGGCGACAATGAACTCAAGTTGTCACATCTAACATCGGTTAAGCAGAAGCATGATGAATCGGTCTCCGATTACGTCAAGAGATTTAGAGAAACAAAAAACCGGTGTTTTAGTTTGGTGATAACCGAGAGAGACTTGGCAGACCTAGTGCTGAGTGGTTTGAGAACTCCCATCAGAGAAAAGCTAGAAGGCTATGAGTTCTTAAATATCAACCAAGTCTTACAAAGGGCTTTGGCTCAGGAAAGCCGAAGCAAAGACCTCAAAGAAGTGCATAGATACAAAGCCGATCGTCCAAAGATGAATATGATCGAATATGATAGTGATCACTCGGACGATGAGGGTGATGTTTTTTCTACTGAATTTGTTTGGCCATCTAAGGCCAAACCATTTACTTGCAATGATCTGAAACCGATTCATAAGAATCGTGATGAAGAGATGAAGTTTACTTTTAACATTGCCAAGTGTGATAAAATATTTGATGCTTTGCTGCAAGCTAAAATTATTAGAATAACTCATACTTTGCCGCCGTTTGAAGAGCTGAAACGGCGCGCTTATTGCAAGTATCATAATTCTTTTTCTCATGCTACTAACGATTGCAATGTTTTTCGACGACAGATACAATCGGCCATTAATGACGGACGATTGAACTTTTCTGAAATGCAAGTTGATAAACAGCCTTTTCCAATGAATACCATGGATTTGGAGGGGAAGAAGCTACTCATTCGGCCGGAGGTAGCCGAATCTGCTAATAAAGCTAATGTCATTGTCGGTGAGCCCAGGAAAGACAAGGAGGACAACAAGGTCTTGGGGAGACAGGTTGTGCTTGATAAGCAACCCGATGGCAAGGAAGTGATCAAAATCACCATCAAGAATCCTACACTCGGGGGGCAACCGCAAGTGCAAGAAAATACTCGTGTTAAATTTGTCAAGCCCAAGAGTCCAGAAGTTGGCAAGTGGAAGAAGAATGAAGCTAAAGTGCAGCGCAAGCGGATCAAGCCAACTTTTGATATGTTGCTGTCCAAGTATGCTAACCAGTCGGCCGGTTCTAGTTTCAATCGACCGACTCATCTGAAACGACCAAGGTCGCCATCAGCTGATATGTTTAGTCGGTATACAAAACCGAGTGGACCAAAGGCACAGTTTTCAGAAGAGCAGAAGCAATCTGTGTGGGATCGACTTGATCACTCATATAGTGGCCGACTCAACATCGGTGACTATCAGTCGGCTGCTCAAAATATGCGACCGAGTGGAAATTATCCGAGTGTAAGGATGCACCCAGGTGGAAGCTATCCGAGTGAAAAAATGTGGCCAAGTAGATTCCATCCGACTAGATTCCATCCGAGTGGATTCCATCAGAGTAAAAAGCTGCGCCCGAGTGGAAATTTCATGCATCTGGAAAGTCGAAAAGAATGGCGTGTTAAGTCATCAAGTGTTGCAGCAGTTGAGTCAGGAAAAAGCAAGGAGAAAAGGGATGCCGACTCACTTATCTTGGGCACCAAAACATTTGCCATACAACAGCCAATTGTGCATAGCAAACCGGCTGAGCCGATACTTTCTATTGCGCCAGAGCACTCGGCTAATGACCATGCAAGCGACAGCCGAGTAAAAACGAGAGATCCTAAATACACTCAGCCAAAGTGGTGTCCTCCTGGGCTAACAAAGACACGGAAGAGGAAACTACAGAGGTTAAGGAGCCAAGAGATGGCAGAACAAGAGGCTGAGAAGCAAAGGGATAAGTTGTTCAATGACACTCGGCCTATGGTACCTACAAAACAAGTGTGGAGGCCCAAACAAATATGAGATACAGTGGCCTCTACGCCTATCACAACAGCACCTACACTACCAAAAAAGGACAACGCAATCATTGCATCGTCTACGTTACTTATTGCTTCCTCTTCATTCGGACAAATTTCTGAATCGGGGGATGCACTTGAGGAGGAGGCTGATATGTTGGACTATGAGTCTACACCGGTTCATGAAGGTATGGATATCAATATGGTGTATTACTTGCCTGCTGAGTTTCATGCTGTAGATGAGGAAGGGGAGGTGGCTCAGCTGGATTTTGGCCCTAAAAACGCGATATTCGAGAAGCCAAAAGAACCAGTAACGCATCTGAAACCATTATATCTCAGAGGTCATATCAATGGGTCGCTGCTCACTCGGGTGCTTGTTGATGGTGGTGCTGTGGTAAATCTTATGCCCTATTCGGTCTTCAAGAAATTGGGTTTGCCTGATGAAGAATTGATCAAGACCAATATAGTGCTTAACGGGTTTGAAGGCAAAGAGAAAACTGAAGCCAAAGGTGTGATGTATGTGGAGCTTACAGTCGGAAGCAAAACTTTGGCTACTGCATTCTTTTTCTATGAGGTGCAAGGTAACTACAACGTCATACTAGGCCGTGATTGGGTTCATGCAAACCAGTGCGTGCCATCCACTATGCACCAGTTTTTGATTCAGTGGGTTGATGATGAAGTGGAAGTCATTCATGCGGATAACTCGGCCTGTGTTGCTTTGGCCGATGCATCGGTGGATTGGCAACATCCCAATGCTACTTGCTTGACGGGACGTGACTTATCAGAGTTTGATTTTCTCCGCGCAACCAAGAATGGTTTTGTGCCCGTCTCTTTAAAGCCGACTGAATGCAATCGGCTCCAAGGTATGATATGTTTAAATGGATTCTAGCTCTGAGTGGTTACAAAAACGTCTTGTGAAATATCGGTCCAGCGAGAACGATATGTATGAGTCTATAGAGGAGTTGGATGACATGGATAAACTTGGACAAGGTTTTACGTCGGCCGATCCATTAGAAGAGGTAGATATTGGAGATGGTTCAGTCACTCGACCAACATTTATAAACAAAAATTTGAAAGCCGATTGTAAAGCTAAGTTAATCGAGCTATTGAAAGAATATGTTTGTTGCTTTGCATGGGAATATCATGAGATGCCAGGGTTAAGCCGAGAGCTAGTGGAGCATCGGTTGCCTATAAAGGCCGGTTTTAGACCTTATAAACAGTCGGCCAGAAAATTTAATCCGAAAACATATGACCGGATCAAGGAAGAGATCGGTCGACTGCTTGAAGCTAATTTCATTCGACCTTGCAGGTATGCCGAGTGGATTTCTAACATTGTCCCAGTGGAGAAGAAAGGATCCGGCAAGTTGAGGGTGTGCATTGATTTCAGAGATTTGAATAGGGCTACACCCAAAGATGAGTATCCTATGCCAATAGCCGATATGCTTATTAATGATGCTTCTGGGCATAAGGTTATTAGCTTTCTAGATGGTAATGCCGGATACAATCAAATTTTTATGGCCGAAGAGGACATGTACAAGACTGCTTTTCGATGCCCTGGTTTCGTTGGTTTATTCGAGTGGACAGTGATGACATTCGGATTAAAAAATGCTGGAGCCACATATCAAAGGGCTATGAATTTGATTTTCCATGATTTACTCGGTATCATACTTGAAGTTTATATTGATGATATTGTTGTCAAATCGGATGCTTTTGAATCTCACTTGGCCGATTTGCGTTTAGCTTTTGAAAGAATGAAAAAGTATGGACTGAAGATGAATCCTTTGAAGTGTGCTTTTGGCGTGTCAGCTGGCAAGTTTTTGGGTTTCATTATTCATGAAGATGGCATAGAGATTGATCCCAAAAAGATAGAGGCTATACAGAAAGTGGAGGCTCCAACATGCAAGAGAGATATGCAAAAGTTCCTTGGCAAGGTCAACTATTTGAGAAGGTTCATAGCTAATCTGTCAGGGAAAGTTGATGCATTTACTCCTATCCTTCGGTTAAAGGATGATGCTGATTTCACTTGGGGGGCAAAACAGCAAGAAGCATTTGATATGATCAAGAATTATTTGTGCACTCCTCCGGTGATGAGAGCACCCAAGCATAGGGAACCCTTCAGACTTTACATTGCAGCAGAGGAAGAAGTTATTGGTGCTGTTCTAACTCAAGAGACCGAAGGAAAAGAGCATGCCATCACTTATTTGAGCCGCCGCTTATTGGACGCAGAGACAAGGTATACATTTATTGAGAAATTATGTCTATGCTTATATTATGCTTGCACAAAACTGAGACATTATTTAGTGCCGAGTGCTTGTGTAGTAGCTTGTCAAACCGATGTCATTAAATACATGTTGCATAGGCCAATTCTTAGTGGTAGAATTGGCAAGTGGGCTTATGCTTTGATTGAATATGATTTGGCTTATGAATCTCTAAAGTCCATGAAAGGCCAAATTGTTGCTAATTTCATTGTTGAACATCGGATTAATGACAAGCATGATGTTGATATGAACCTTATTTCATTAGTACCATGGATATTATACTTTGATGGGTCAGTTTGTAGCAATGGCCAAGGTGTTGGTATTGTTTATATATCTCCTCATGGTGCTGTTTTTGAAGCCTCATGCCGCTTAGAATATTTTTGCACAAACAATCAAGCCGAATATGAAGCATTGTTATTCGGCCTAGAGATGTTACTTGCTATAGGTGTTACACATATTGAGGCTTATGGTGATTCGTTACTAGTGGTACAGCAAATATCCAAAGTCTTTCAGTGTTTGGACGAATCACTTAATGTTTATCTTGATAAATGTCTAGATATAATCTCTACTTTGGATTGTTTTAGCATTGCACATATATCTAGACATGACAACTGGAAAGCAAATGAGTTGGCACAACAAGCATCTGGATACCATGTTGATCATGGCATGTTTCATATTTCTCAAAATCCGATGTCTTGTCTTACCAGTATAGAAGAGGCCGAACCAGAACCCACTGATTCGGTCATTAACAAAAAATCTAGTGCAGGTGACAATTCCGACTGGAGGAAGCCCATTGTTGCTTACTTGCGTAATCCGAGTGAAAGGGTGGACAGGGCTGTTCGGCGTATGGCTTTTAAATATACTATGAGGGATGATGATCTTTATCGCCGAACAGTTGATGATGTTCTTTTAAAGTGCTTGGATGAGGACCAAGCAAGAGTTGCTATGGGAGAGGTACATGAAGGCATTTGTGGTACTCACCAGTCGGCTCCCAAGATGAAATGGTTATTACGACGTGCTGGGTTTTATTGGCCGACCATGATTAATGATTGCTTCAGATATTATAAAGGGTGCGAAGCTTGTCAAAAATTTGGTGATATTCAATTGGCTCCCGCTGCTATGTTGCATCCTATTATCAAGCCGTGGCCTTTCAGAGGATGGGGTTTAGACTTTATTGGGCAAATCCATCCGTCTTCTTCGAAGGGGCATCGGTTCGTATTGGTGGCAACTGATTATTTCACTAAGTGGTCTGAAGCAGTACCTCTCAAGAACATGACGCATACGGAGGTAATTAAATTCATAACCGAGCACATTATTCATAGATTCGGTATTCCTCAAACGTTAACTACAGATCAAGGTTCATCTTTTATGTCACACCAAGTCAGAGAGTTTGCCGAATCTTATAACATAAAGTTGCTCAATTCCTCCCCATATTATGCCCAAGCTAATGGACAAGCTGAGTCTAGCAATAAAATTTTAATCAAGCTCATCAAGAAGAAGATTGAGGATAATCCAAGGAGATGGCATGACTTGTTGTCTGAGGCATTATGGGCACATAGAATCTCAAGGCATGGTGCTACGAAAGTGACTCCATATGAGCTAGTATATGGTCAGGAGGCTGTTTTACCAGTGGAAGTAAATTTGAATGCTTTGAGAATAGCCAAACAAAATGATTTATCGGCAATAGACTTCTATAACTTGATGATGGACAACATTGATGAGGTTGCTGATAAACGTTTGGCTGCTTTGAATGCCATAGAGAGAGATAAGTTGAGGGTGGCAAGGGCTTACAATAAGAAAGTCAAGTTGAAGAATTTTCAAGTTGGTGATCTCGTCTGGAAAGTGATTCTACCGATTGGTTCAAGAGATAGAAAATTCGGGAAGTGGTCTCCAAGTTGGGAAGGTCCTTTTAGGATTACAAGAGTTGTTCCCGGAAATTCATATTTGGTGGAATCAATACAGGGGGCATTGTTACCTCGAGCTCTCAATGGCAAATATTTGAAGAAGTACCACCCGAGTGTGTGGCAGGAAGCCTAAGTAGGCAATGGCCGATATACGATTATCGCCCTTAGCACAAACATGGCCGATACATAATTATCGCCCTGAGAAGAATAGATGGCCGATGGAGTGTTGACATCGTCCTTAGAACAAACATGGTGCAAATTATTTTTCGGCATGCAAGCTTTGCCGAAAAACAGGGGGGCCTGTGTTGACACCTGATTTTGGCACAATGCAGAATGCAATGGAGATGGCCTCAAATGACAAAATATTCTAAATGAGAAATTTCACATTGCCGAGTGGAACAACTTTGATGTTTGGACCATAATCATTCGGCATCATATCAAAGACCAAAACTACACTCAGATTGTCATGTTTAGGTGTTCTGAGTGCTTTTTGGTCAAGTACGCCTCCAGGACAATCTCGGATGAAGGAATGCTCTACATGAATTGTCTTCATCTCGTCGAATCGGTCGATTTTGATATAAAAATCATCTCAATCCGAGTTTGTATGCAAAAGTTAGAGCTATCTGGATGCAGCCCTGTTAAGAGGCGAAATATGACGCGGAAGACCAGACATGTCTTGGCAAGTGTCTGATGTAATGCGTGAGTGTTTTGGCCCAGAAGATGGCCTCGAATCGGAAAACGTTCAACACGAAAGTTTTTCGTCTCGTCAAAACGGTCAACTTTGCTTTTGGACACATTTTCATCCGAGGTCGTTTACTACCTCAAAAACCATGCCGGGGAAAGCTTGCCGCCGTGAACAGTAACCTTGCCGGGGAAAGCTTGCCGCCGTGAACAGTAACCTTGCCGGGGAAAGCTTGCCGCCATGAACAGTAACCTTGCCGGGGAAAGCTTGCCGCCGTGAACAGTAACCTTGCCGGGGGAGAGATTGCCGCCGTGAACAGTAACCTGCCGGGGAAAGCTTGCGGCCGTGAACAGTAACCTTGCCGGGGGAGAGCTTGCCGCCGTGAACAGTAACCTGCCGGGGAAAGCTTGCCGCCGTGAACAGTAACCTTGCCGGGAAAGCTTGCTGCCGTGAACAGTAGAAACTGTCGAGGCCAATCCGACCAGATGCTGAAGATGGGCTCAAATACTTATCTAGGTGGCTTCGTATGAAGAAGTGTTCAACATAGGAATTTTTTGTAACGTCGAAACAGTCAACTTTGCTTTTGGAGTCATCATCATTTGACGTAGTATACGACCTGCAGAGACGCTGCAAGAGTCGGACGGTCCAGTCAGCTACATGAACGAGTCCGACTCAAAGTTAGAGATGACCCCGTGGAGTATTCAAGATGGCCTTATTTGGAAAAGTGATCAACATACGGATTGTTGGCCTGGTCGAAGCACACATAATTGATATTTGAACCGTCTCCATCAGAAGTCATATGCAAATTCCAGAGCCCACGCAAGGAGCAAGACAGAAGATTGGACCAGATTCGGGCTGAATCCGAGTGGGACCAGAACTAGGATTCTAGGACGTGAATTGATGTCATTTTCTTGTAAGGAAAGCCTAGATAAATCCTTTGCTTGTACAGGAAGTCCAGCCGCCTCTTATATATGTTGGGGGTGACGGCCGATTGAACGACACACAATCGAAAAAATCAATATACTACTTTTTCATCTATGTTTTATCTCTCCACCGTTTTTCTATCTCGTTCTTCACTGTTCTTCGTGTTTGAGAGCTGCGAATCCCGAGGCTCTAGGGGCGAGCGAATCGACCTAGGGCAGCCCATAGCCGCCGCACTCCCTGACGGGGTCCCTCCCGGGGGTGTGGGGTTTTCGGGTCTGCAAAAGCGCCCGTCGACTGTCTTGCATATCGCGCTGTCGGTCGGGTCTCCTTCGACGTGAGCTGCGGTGCATCACCCCCAGCGTCGAGGGTACACGTGATGTGTTCGTGTGTCAATAGGGCCAAAACTTATAACGTTGGCGAACTAGTTCTACGCCTGCCGGAGAAAAAAAAGAACAAGCTCGAGCCCAAATGGGAAGGTCCCTTCATTATCGATCAAGTTCTGACCGGCGGAGCATACCGTCTGCGGGAGGAATCGGATAACCGACTTGAGCCGAACCCTTGGAACGGAGCAAGGCTCCGAAGATTCTACGCCTAGCGCCGGACTCTATGTTCGTCTCCTTCCTCTGTCCATTTTTTATATATACATTATCTATTTTTCATTCTGTCTTTGATTTCTACTTTCTTAAGGCCTTCAAGGGCCAACCTGTGCCATGCTTTCACACTATTGACGCGCTAATCGCGCTCATTATACCTGGGGGCTTCTTGCACAGAAGCTTAATTATTTTTCTGGGCTTTACGCCCCGCACATGTGTTATTCTTCCGCATGTACCTTTTCTTCGCCATTATATGCATTGATATGACTTAAATTTTGGCCAAGCTGGGTTGCCTTGCTCTTGTATTTGTGCCCTACATTCCCGTTAATTCGGCTAGGGCATAAGGGGAGCACCTCTGCGATTGTTACTACCGGGTCAGCCAGATGTGTACCTCAGACTGGGTGAAGCCGAAAGCTAGCATTCTTAAGAGAATATTCGGTCGGCGAACAAAAGATGATTTTTATTTATTTTCCATATGTGCCCCCAGATGTGTTTCCTGCATCTCTTCTCGCAGTCCGGACATGCACTTTAGGGCATGCATGCCCAGGGAAAGGAACCATTAATGGAACTATTCTCCCTGGAAGATGTTTCTTACTACCCATGTAATATAACATAACTAGTTGGGCACTTGTCTGTTCAAGCACTAATGACCCCTACGCCTGGTTTCCATGCATACCCCGGTTCTTATATAACTGAGCGGGTATTCGGATACAGTTCGGACTATCGAGTCCCGAGGTTGAAGCGAAAAGGTCCACCATGACAAATAATCCACAATCCGGCTAGAAGGCATTACACACGTCAATTTCATTACATAGTCATTTAGACTGACTGAATTCCTCTTCTATACCATCCAACAGGCTGTCTAACCTGCAATCCTGTTGGGAATACTTAGCGACTAATTCTACTTGCCCGTACACTAAGTTGACGGGGATATCCTTCCCATCGGGCCCCACGGGTCTGACCTCGGCCATGCGGTTCGGGTCAGCCTTGGTATATCGCGTCTTCACCATGGCCCAGGCTTCCCTAGCACCTTGACGGCAGGCCGATATCTTCCATAATCGGAAGCGTCACCGCGCCCCCTTGAGCTTCTCCGCAAGCTCTCCAATGCCTGCTGGCAAGGCAACGGATGGCCACAAGGCTAGGGCAATACCCTGCATCGCCTGCCGATCTTGTTCATGCAGTTGCGACAGCTCGGACAGAAGATCACCCGTAGACCCGGGCATCTCCTCCGCAGGATGACCCATCAGCATACCTGCAGACATAAATCTGTTAGCTAGCTTCTTCGCCGAACTCTTTTTAAAAAAAGTTCGCTCAAGCACTTACTAAAAATGCCGCGTCGAAGCCGCTTGTTCTCATTCACGGAGTCCGACAGCTGGGCGCGAACATCCTTTAGTTCCACGCTTAGCTGGGTATTGGCATCTTAGAGATCGTTTTTCTCCTGCCTAACCTTTGTAAGCATGCGCTCGCCAGCCTTTAGCTGCCGTATGACATGTTGCTCATCCGGATTCACTCCGGCGTCATCTGCAATATTTATTGTCAGAACTGCGTGCATACCGCATCCTATATGGTACCTGTCATTCTTTGAAGCAGGTGTTACCGGAGGGGGCCTTCTTGGACTCCTTCAACGTGGCCACTGCGGCCCGTAGCTGGGCCTTGCACTCTTCCAGCTCTTGAGACAATTGGGTATTCTTCTTTGTAAGAACCTGCACCAATAGTGATCCTTAAATCAGTTGTGCCAACTGTTTCAAGTCTCAGGGGCTACCAATATATATAATCATCAAATTTTCTTACCTGTATATCCTTTACATACTGGTCAGTGGCTGCGGCAAGACCGTTTTGAGCGGCACGGATGTACGCGTCTCCCGAGTAGAAGGCGTTAAACGCCTCTTGAGAGAAACAAGTGTCATGGAGTATGGCCCGGCGACGCCTGTGATTCATGGCGCTCTCCACTTTGGAATTTGTAGCGGATATCCTATCCGCGTCCTCTGTATGCGGAGCATCCGGCGTTTGCCTCATGTCAGCCTCCGCCTCCTTGTCCGGCCCTGGAGCCCGACTGGTAGAAGCGCGATTGGCGACATCTCCGGATATTATCCGGCGAGCGTTCTTCCTTCTAGGAAGCACTGGTGTTATTAAGTTTTTAAAAAAAGATGACAAACCACGGAGTAAGGTGTTGCATCATACCTCTACACCGGCGTCTCCGTCCGGACTACCTTCCTTTTTAGCCTATCCGGCTTTGGAGCCCCTTGTTGGCGAATTGCCGCAGGCTCGGCATGGCGTCCCGAGGACCTTCCCTACAAAACACCGTTTGTATATGGTAGATGAAATACGTAAAAGAAAATCCATTTTAAGGGTTGGGACTCTGGTCTCATTTACCTGCGAGGATGGGAGTAGCCCAGGGTAATCGGCTATAATGGCCACCATGGCATCATCACAGCTTAACTGATAGAAAGTCCTATTGATCAGCTCCACAAATATGTCCGGTCCTCCCTGAGGCCGGGATCGAAGGCCTGTTCATGGTCCTCTGGTTGTGGAGTCGGGCTGCTTATCTCCCTTACAGCCTTACGCAACTCCTGCGATGAAATTGCAAGGTAAAATACTTAACTGTAGAAATACAGAATTAGTGGGCATAAAAAGTGGCGGCCTACCCAGCTCGAAGGATTGTACATGGAGAATCCATCCTGTGGGTTCATACGGAGGAACTCCTCTTCCTCTCATTTGTACAGACCGGACAAGATTTTTGCCAGGGCAGCAGGCGAGTCCGGCCCCTTGCGGCCGCAACGGGTGGCATCATCTTCCCTGTTGACATCCCACATGGGGTGGCCGCGATATTGAAGTGGCTGCACCCCTCGCGTAAGGCATATCGACATAACCTCAATTATTGTTAGTCCGAATTGGGCCAACGCCTTTATCCGGCCCATCAGGTAGAGAACGTCTCTGTCATCTTCCTCCTGAGGGCTCCGTGGCCGCCAGCTCAGGCGCTTCTTCAAGGGAGCATGATCAAACTCAGGAAGGCCGATCCGAACAGGATCTGGAAGGGGGACGTCCTCCATATAAAACCACTCTGAAGGCCAGTCTTCGGGCGTCTTCTTCGGCGTACCGGACGGGTATCCAGTCCCGGCGATGCGCCATACCTCGGCTCCACCCACTTGATATATCAATCCCCTTTGTGTACGGGGCACTAGACAGAATAGCTTCTTCCACAGTGTGAAATGAGCCTCACAACCCAAAAACAGTTCGCAAAGGGCTACAAAGCCAGCGATGTGCAGTATGGAGGCAGGGATAAGATTGTGCAACTGGAGGCCGTAGAACTCCAGGAGCCCTCGGAGGAATGGATGGATTGGAAATCTGAGTCCTCTTAATAAATAAGGGACTAGGCATACCCGCTCTCCCTTGGAGGGGTTGGGAAAGCTCTCCGCTTGCTCCCCGCCATTATAGGTGGCGACCCCAGCTTGAACTGGGACCATATATGTTGGAGGAAGAAATCCCTGGTTCTGCAGCTTTACTAATTGGCTGTGTGGGACGGAACACTTCTCCTAGTCCCCGGGCTTGGGGCTGCTGGAGCGAGAAGAGGAGCTGCGCCGGCCGGCCATGGATGGGTTTTTTTGGGGGCGCTCCGATGAAATGCTCGCCGAGGGAGAATGATGTGGTTTGGATATGAGAATCCTCGTCTCTTTAATAGATAGTTCATTCATATAGTTAGGGTGGTAAATGTAAAAATGTCCTGGCTCCTCGCATTCGCTTGACACGTGGAAGATGGCTATTATTGGGCGTAGAAGCCGAGAAGCGCAACATTTACGAGAACACGGACACTATTTAACAGGTACTCCAGGTTTGGAGGAGAACCCACCTTGCAATGCCGAAGACAATCTGAGTACTGGACTCATCGTCATTAAAGCCTGGTTCGGGGGATACTGAGGGAGTCCTGGATTAGGGGGTATCCAGATAGCCGGACTATATCCTTTCGCCGGACTATTGGACTATGAAGATACAAGATTGAAGACTTCGTCCCATGTCCGGATGGGACTCTCCTTGGCATGGAAGGCAAGCTTGGCAATACGGATGTGTAGATCTCCTTCTTTGTAACTGACTCTGTGTAACCCTAGCCCCCTCCGATGTCTATATAAACCGGAGGGTTTAGTCCGTAGGACAACAACAATCATACCATAGGCTAGCTTTTAGGGTTTAGCCTCTTCGATTTCATGGTAGATCAACTCTTGTACTACCCATATCATCAATATCAATCAAGCAGGAGTAGGGTTTTACCTCCATCGAGAGGGCCCAAACCTGGGTAAAAACATCGTGGCCCTTGTCTCCTGTTACCCTCCACCTAGACGCACAGTTCGGGACCCCCTACCCGAGATCCGCCAGTTTTGACACCGACAGTGGTCGATGGGGGCGGCGTGTTGGGAGTAGCCCCCTGTGGCTCCTCCTGCTGCTGCTCCCCTCCTGCACATGTGGCAAGGTCAGCACCAAAGTGTCGCGCCCCTGGCACATGTCGAAGAGAGAAGAATGATGAACTTACACTGGGGGCTTTGCCGGGGGCTGCTGTCCTAGCTGCTCAATACCACCAAGGGCGCCCTCGAAGTACCAGCTGGGGGCTGGCCACCCGCCGAGACCTTGGCCCTTTTTGCTCCCTGGGCTAGCGTCTCCGCGTCCCTCCAAAGACGAAAACAAGTCAAGATACGTAACGCAGGTTGGGGAGGCAGAGATAACAGAGAGGAACCGGATGCTTACTCATCGTCCTCCTCCTCCTCTACGGTCTTCCTCTTCCTCCTCGGACTGAGGGATCCATAATCAAAGGTGATCCCCGCGCCAACGTTCGCCGGAGGAGGGGAGGGAAGCGGCGTCTGGGCACGCTTGGATGAAGAAGGAGCGGCCGTCTTCTTCTTCACCATGACCTTCACCGGCTTCTTCGCCGCTGCGGCCCTCATGTGGGGCCGGGACCCCTCCAAGGTCAGATGCGGCTGCGCAGCCCTACGGGGCCGAACCGGCTCTTCAGAACTGGCCCGCCGTAGGACTCGCCCCCTCCCTACAGGTGGCGTCGGGTCTGTGGTCTTGTCCCCCTCCTCCGACGACTCGCCGGTCACATCCTCAACTAGTGGAGCCTCGGTGCCGGCACTGCTGGCTCCCCCGACAGCCGCCGCCCACCGGGCAAGATCCTCCTCCTCCGCGGCCGTCGCGGATTTGTCCTCCACACCGCCGGCGCTGCCGGCCTCCTTGGAAAGTTGTGCCTCCCTCGCCCTGGTGGCGATGTAGTCCAGCTCCGCCTGGGTGGTGTCCTGGACAAGCAGCCGCTCGGCATCGGCATTGACATACCCCTCGTGCAGAGTATCAAAGAACTGCTGCACCTCGGCATCCTCCGGCTCCTTGCAGTACGGCATCATGGCAATGATATCGGACCGGCGAGAGTTATTGCACAACGGGACCAGCCACGCCGACAGCTTGAACAGAGGCCCCTTGAGGACCTTGCCGGCCTTCGCGGCAGCCCTCACGACCTTGCCGGTCCGCTCGACCTCGCCGTGGCGGCCCACATCAAGCTGGAAGAGCTACTGGCAGAAATGGACGTGCCCCATCACTATGAAATTAATGTCAAGGCCGGGACGAAGCCGCATGATGTCGGCGGGGTTCGTGAAGAGCCAGGCTGGCCTCCCCTTGTTATGCAGTGGAGCGATCCGGCGGCGTATGAAGTCCGCCCCGATCATCTCAAGGGTGAGGCCGGCCTCGGTGAGTCGAAGGATCCTAGTGGTGGCAACTGTGAGCTTCTCATCGTCGGCGTCGACGTCGCTCTAATCGCTTCTGTGGACTGGCGGCGCCCGGCAAACTTCGCAGAACGCCGGCGGTTCCTTCTCCTTGATCCAGCACCACCAGCCCCGCCATTCATCCCACCTCTCCTTCATGGCGCCCTCCGGATATGCCCCCTTGGATCTTGAGACCCAGGCAATGCAACCGGAGATGACGCCCCCTGGTTGGATCCAAGGGGAGAAGTAATGGCGGAAGATCGCCGTGTTGGGGTGCACCCCGGCGAAGCCCTCGCAGAGATGCGCGAAAAGGGCCATGCATGCCACCGCATTCGGAGTAAGATCCAGGAGGCGGAGGCCAAAGGTATGCATGATGTCACTGAAGAAATTAGAGAAGGGAGGGCAGAGCCCGTAGGGAAAATAATCAACAAAGAAGGGCTACCGATTTGGGGCAGCCTCGGTGCAGTCGGTGGGGATGACGCGCGTGGCTAGATGCCCTGAATTCTCCCCTCCTGTCTTCACTCCCCACAGGGGCCTGAAGGAGTCCCGAAGCTCGAACACGTCGACTGTCGAGGGGAAGAAGGCGGATTGCGTCCGCTGCACCACCAGCGCACTCTCCGGCGGCTCCACGGCTCCAGCATCCTTGGCCACTCCCTTGCCCTTGGTGGATTTTGGCGCCATGGCGGCTGGGGGAGGAGGGCAGGACAGAGGGCGGCGGAAGCACAATGGCGGCAAGCAGGAACGAAGCTTGGAGAAGAAGAGGAAGACAGACGGAGGTTTCCGAGATTGGGGTTGCGCGAAGGGTAAGAGGAACAGTGCGCCCGCAGTTATCCCTTCTTATGGGAAGCCGCAGGGCACGCTGCCCATTTACTGCGATGTGACGCATGCGTGTGAAAACCGCCCCACGCATGCCGCCCACGTCACGCACGCCCCTCCACGCCATGCCACGCGCGCGTGTCGTGGGAAGCACAACGCGCGAAAAATCTTACCACGGTAAAAACCGCCCTGCCTGCCCGCACACCGTTTTGGGCCTGACCCAACAACGTGTCGCGCTTATGTGTGGCCCAGGCACGGGGGCTCCTGTCGGTGTACAAAACTAGGGGCACATTTTTGCACCCCTTTACCTATGCACGGGCAGTCAGAGTTGTGCCCGCGATCACACCAAGCAGAGCAAGGGAGGTGAGCCAAGGTAAGACCGAAGTCCAAGATGGTCAAAGCAACGCCAAGGCCAAGACCACAAAGAGGAAAGGGACGAAGAAGGTTCCCCCGGCAGGAGACCCTTGCCGGGGGAAGCCTCGGCAGCCCCGGCAAGACCCTTGCCGGGGCAGCTCGCCCCACACCAACGGAGTGAGCCACCCTTGAACCCACGATACCCGATGCCATCATCCGCGTGGAGCCAGGGCTCGGGAAGGCAACTCCAAGGTGGCATGCAGATCTTTGTGAAGACATATCCAAGAATAGACGAGGATTAGAAGACGACGACCCTCGACAAGATCCTTGAGGAGGAAGGCCACCAAACCCTCGGCAAGATCCTTGCCGGGGACGACAGCGCGCCACGGCAAGACCCTTGCCGGGCCACATGACAAGACCCTTGCCGGGCCACCCGGCAAGGCCCTCGCCGAGGACGCTAGCGGGACCACCGCCAGGCCCACGCCAACCAAGCTTCCACCACCGTTCCCATGCAGCTACCAGCCCAACTAGCTGGGCGGGCACCTGCGCGGCAACATGCAGCTCCCAGGCCAACTCATCAAGCGCCTATGTGGCGGCATGCAAATCTTCGTGAAGGCCCTACCACCATGCCACCTCAGCTGCCAACCTGCCTACATGGCGCCGCATGCATCACTGGCCAGGGCGCGTGTCGAAGCGAGGAAGAGCGACGACAGACGGGATGGGCCTCGACCCCGTCCCCGATAAAGCAAGAGGACACCTAAGCGATGCATTAAATGCACCTTGTCCTGTAATACGAGGGATAACCTTGTACCACTGTAGACCTTTCCACCTCCTGTGTGCCACTGTGGCAGCCCCTTTTTCCTATAAAAGGTGGCCCAAGGTGACCAGGAGAAGGATTCGGCTTTTTGGAGCTTGTTACACTCCATAGCTAGTTCAAGAACTCAGAATACATCCACCAGAGAAGGACTAGGGTTTTACACATCCTCATGGCCCGAACCTGGATAAATGAACCGCGTGCTCTCTGTTAGACCTGCTCTTCTCTTAACCGCGCACCCCGCAACCGCAGTAGGGATTCTTGTGATCCCATAGGTGTCGTTTCCCACCGACCAAACAGAATGTGAAAGGAATCTTTTTAGAATGCTCTTGGCATGTCGCTAATATGTGATGAGTTAACCGACCTCAATAGACGACAAAAACGCCAGCCCCCCGCACTTTGAGAGAGACGAGGAGGGAGAGGCGATACGGGCTGCTGGATTACTAGAGATAGGTGTCGCATGGAAGCCAAGAAATATGGTGATAGCGTTAGTTAGCCATGTACTAGTATTATGTAACTACACTGGGCTGCCTTGTTTCATACTCTTCTAGTCCACTGTGGAGATGATTGGTTGATTTTATATCACTGAATACTATAAAAAATTATGAGTGCAGACGCTCCACCACGAGGTTCCTTGCTCCTTCTCGGTCGTCGAGAATCTATGTTCTTCCACTCTATTTTTTACGTGAGCTTTGTTCATCCTTTTGCCAACACGCGAGACATCTAGCATCAATGTGCACGTGTCATGCAAGGATCATTCCATCTATATGAAGAACATGTGGGACTAGAACTACGAGACAGACATGTACCCAGGAGTGGACGTGCGAACCTGTGTAATGTAGCGCAGTAAGTGAAGTAGAAAGGCACAAATATTATGAACATGCGTGGCATATAGGCATTTGCCTCTTACTACCACTAAATGTTGTATGTGCAATTCTCGGTGATGTTATGGAGTATGTGACTAAGTACTCTAGTACTACTATATTAATTGGAGGCACATATTAGGTTTTATATTTGTTTACGTGTATGCCCCAAGACCTTCCAACAAGATGTGTCTTTCTCTCCGGGTCGCACTTTCTATCGTTCATACCACTAGTACAGTAGTACTACTACGTGTGGTCTCCGACCCAGAAGTGGAGACGCTCTACTACGATGTTCATGTCCCACTCCTTTCGCTGACGTGTGGGACATCCAACATCTGCCGTGTGTTTGGCACTCCTTCATCGTAAGAGTTGAAACACTAGCATTCATTAGAAATAAAAAATAAATATGAATCACCAGTGATACCATACCACGCGGTTTTCTTGATCCTCGATATCGGAAAGAATACTTCTGCTCGCCGACATGTGGCACGTCGACCATCCTGGTCCACTTGCCATGCCCGCCGAACTCCAAGGGACAGTCACCCCGGTCGTCACGCCACAATAATTACTAATGAGCCATCAAATCACAGGCCCAACCTTACCCACTGTGAAGTTGCTCGGACGAAGGAACCACCATGACATCGTTGAATTCCGCTTCTTGAAGAAAACTACTGTACCAGCAGTATTGCTAGCTACAGTATTTACTCCAGCAGAGGCCTCCTTTGGTTCATAGGATAGGAATTTTATAGGAATATGAAAATCATAGGAAGTGAGATGACATGCATCTCAATTCCTACAGAGAAAGAGATGCCATTTGATGCATAGGATAGGAATTTTTCCATTAAGTATAGGCTAATGTACTGGTAATTTTCACTAAAAACTACAGTCATAACTAGTAGTACTGGTACATGCTCGTAATTAATTAAACAAACGTACAGGCGACACACACACACACACTAACTACTAGTATACTACTACTTCTCACATGCTGGCCAGACACCGTCGTTCTCCTTCCCGGCTTTGTAGGCGACACCCTGATAACCCACAAGTGTAGGGGATCGCAACAACTTTCGAGGGTAGAGTATTCAACCCAAATTTGTTGATTCGACACAAGGGGAGCCAAAGAATATTCTCAAGTATTAGCAGCTGAGTTGTCAATTCAACCACACCTGGATAACTTAGTATCTGCAACAAAGTATTTAGTAGCAAAGTAATATGATAGTAGTGGTAACGGTAACAAAAGGGTAACGAAAGCAAAAGTAATATTTTTGGTGTTTTGTAGTGATTGTAACAATAGCAACAGGAAAGTAAATAAGCGAAAACCAGTATATGGAAAACTCGTAGGCATTGGATCGGTGATGGAAAATTATGCTGGATGCGGTTCATCATGTAACGGTCATAACATAGGGTGACATAGAACTAGCTCCAATTCATCAATGTAATGTAGTAAGTAGGCATGTATTCCGAATATAGTCATACGTGCTTATGGAAAAGAACTTGCATGACATCTTTTGTCCTACCCTCCCGTGGCAGCGGGGTCCTAATGGAAACTAAGGGATATTAAGGCCTCCTTTTAATAGAGTACCGAAACAAAGCATTAGCACATAGTGAATACATGAACTCCTCAAACTATGGTCATCACCGGGAGTGGTCCCGATTATTGTCACTTCGGGGTTGCCGGATCATAACACATAGTAGGTGACTATAGACTTGCAAGATAGGATCAAGAACACACATATATATTCATGAAAACACAATAGGTTCAGATCTGAAATCATGGCACTCAGGCCCTAGTGACAAGCATTAAGCATAGCAAAGTCATAGCAACATCCATCTCAGAACATAGTGGATACTAGGGATCAAACCGTAACAAAACTAATTCGATTACATGATAGATCTCATCCAACCCATCACCGTCCAGCAAGCCTATGATGGAATTACTCACACACGACAGTGAGCATCATGAAATTGGTGATGGAGGATGGTTCATGAAAACACAATAGGTTCAGATCTGAAATCATGGCACTCAGACTCCAGATCAGCCCTCCCGAGAGGTCTTAGGGCTTGGCGGCGGTTTCGTATCGTAAAATGTGATGATTTCTTCTCCTTGATTTTTTCTCCCAGAAAGCAAATATATAGAGTTGGAGTTGGCAACGCAAGAGCTCTAGGGGGCCCATGAGGTAGGGGGCGCGCCCTAGGGGGGAGGGCACACCCCACCCTCGTGGACAGGGTGTGGGCCCCCTGGTCTTCATCTTTTGCAACGATTTTTTATTATTTCCAAATAGACTGTGACGCCCGGATAGTTAAGCTACAGTGAACCTCTGCTAATGATGCCATGTCACCTTGGTTACTGTTGATATACTCGCGTTGGTTCGAAACCCAGTTCAAATTCTAAGATAAAGGCAAACATCAAAAGTTTTCAAACTTTAAACAAAAATGTTTGGATGGTGTAAATTAATGCATAGGTAATTATGGTGAAGTAAACACATTTTTAGAAAATGCCAAAATACTTTAAAATGAATTAAAACAATAAATAAATAAATAAAAGAACTAAAACTACAACTAACAAAAAATGGGAACCTTCCCCCCCACGGCCCACTGGCCCAGCTGGCCGGCCATCCCACCTGGCCCAACCGGCGCCCCCCTTAACACCCACTCCTCCCGTGACCTAGATCGGGTCAACCACCCCCCTCTCCTCCTGCAAGATCCCCCCGCACTCCCTCTCGATCTCCTACGCCCACCTCCGTCGCGCCAGAGCCCTCCCCCGCCGACACCTCGTCGCACCCGAGCCCGCCGCCCCGGCACGACCCCCCCGACCTCGCCTCTTCCCCCCCCCCCCCGACGGCAGCCGGCGCCCTCGTCGCCGCGTCGCAGCTCGCCGTCGTCCGCGCCCCACCAACCGTCGCCACCTCGCCGGACCACTCACTACAAAAAAAATACACTTCCGTGTTGATACGTGTTTGTCACAGTAGGTCGCTTTTTTTGTCATGCATGTACATCCATGACAAATTTATGACAGAATCAAGATAGTCATACCTGTGCTGTCATAGAAATGTTCCATGACATTACCAAAATTATCATCATAGAAGTGTCCACTTCCATGACGATAAATCGCGCGTCACAGAAGTGCTGTCATCAAGGGTGACTGACACGTGGCATCCATCGTAACGGAACGCCGTTAAGCTATCGGGTCGGGTTTTGGATCCGATAACCCGTTAACAGCCCCGACCAATGGGAAATTTCCACGTGTAAAATTCTTATTGGCCGGACGAAACACGTGTCAGCTCGTTAGTGGGTCAGATAGGCGCCTATGATATGTCGACACGTGGCACGGCCCAACAGTGGCCCATTCCGGTGAAAAAGGTCGGCCCAGTAAAAATTAGCAGGCCGGCCCATATAAGGCCTACTTGTGTCAGGTCCATTTAAGCCCACGGCCCATACGAGATGTGCCAATTCGGCCCGTTAAAGATTTGACACCATTGCAGCCCATCGTCAGTTTGAGCCCGTTAACAGCCCGCTACATACTTGGGCTCAATATCGGCCCGATAAGATTTCGGCCTGTTAACGGCCCATTTAATGGATGGGCCAATTTTCAGGATGTACATCTTTCGGCCTTTTAGCGACCCATTTAAATATTGGACTAATTTCCGGCCCGGTGTGTCTTTGAGCCTGTTGACGGCCCATAAATCTGATGGGCCATTTGTAGTCGGACCTGAGTTTCGGCCTTTTAGTGGCCCATTTAAGTGTTGGGCCAATTTCTGGCCCGGTGTCACTTTTAGCCTGTTGACGGCCCATAAATCAGTTGGGCCAATTGTAGTCGGACCTGAGTTTTGGCCTTTTAGTGACCCATTTAAGTGTTGGGCCAATTCCCGGCCCTGTGTGCCTTTTGGCCTGTTAACGGACCATAAATGAGTTGGGCCATTTGTAGTCGGATCTTAGTTTTGGCCTCTTAATGGCCCATGCCCTTCATGGTCCAATACCAGCCCGGTTTCTCTTTCGGCCTGCTAAAGGCCCACAACACATTTGGGCCGTTTACAATACGACCTGACTTTCGGCCTCTTAGCGGCCCATGCTCTTCATGGTCCAATCCAAGCCCGATGTCTCTTTCGGCCTGCTAAAGGCCTACAGTATAGTAGGGCCATATGTAGCCCAAACTTAGTAACAGCCTGTTAACGGCCCATGAAATAAATTGGGGCCACCTGTTGCCCGCTTCCATGTCGGCCTGTTAACGACCCGGGAGGTAAGAGGGCCGACCATCAACTTTAGGCCTAGTAACGGCCCATTGACTCAATGAGCCCACTAAAGTTCGTTCATGTCTTTAGGCCAAATTAGATAATTTGAGCCCATTACGACGAGCAAAGGTACGGCATACAAGGAATAACATTGCACATCCAGAATATATTACAGGAAATTACATCCACTGGGCAATCAAAGATTGATGCCAGTGCAAATAAATGATCCGAACCTAACCATGTACAACGTCACAATCTGCAACCTCAGCACAGATGACGCCCATAAGCATGTGGGCAAGTTCTTGCTGCTTTGCCACACTGTCTCTGAAAACATTGATCAGTTGTTGTGTCACACGACTCTGCACCTCTAATTCATCCACCATTTCTATCATTGCTTCAGCCATTAATTGGTTCACAAACATACATTTATTCCATTGCATTCGAGATAGAGGATACTGAACAGATTCAGATGGCGATTTTGGCAGGCTTGTATTATTGATAGTGGAGAGTGTCTTGACCACTGCATCATAACGTAAATTAGGATGGGAACCAAACAGATTAATCATGAGTTATTGCCATATTACCTGGCCTAGATTTACTGGAAAGAAACAATGGGGTTGCCTTGCTGTTTTCAGAGATTGTCTTCTTATCTTCAACAGCCTGCACAAAATTAACACACTAGCATTGCTATCATTGGCCAAGTCAGATAATAGGAAAGCAACATTGACACAACGAACGTTTGGGCAACTAGCCTACACCAAATTAACACAATATGGCACAGGTATCATCAGCCAGGTAAGGTAATATGAAAGCAAGATTGACACAATGAATGAATGGGCAACCAGAGAAGCACTACAATTCAGTAATGTGCGTGATATGAGATAGCACATTCATGCAGCTCAGTACGCAAAACTACCAGGCATTTTTCCTTACAAAAATCAACATTGGCGCCTTTAACATTTTGCTACAACTAATTTTAGATCAGATAAAGGTTAGATTCACGCTGATTAACAAAATACATGCTGATGTAAAAATATAGTGATATACAACAGGTACTTACATGAGCACTAGAGCATAGAGAATTCCCGCAAGATATTTTCCTCGAATACAATCCCAATGGAGGAAGTCTTGTATCGTTTAACCTTATTTTCTAAAAGAGAGACGGGTAAGAAACATGTAGAAAATATGATCAGAATGCTATAAAATTTCATGATGCGAGGATACGCACACGCTTCTTAGAATGGAGTTGACATTCTTTTGCTGGACTGGAGCGGACTAGTTCTTTGGCCACTGGAATCTGCTTATTATCAGTGGGAGTTGGGTTTCTCTATGCTGCAGCAGTATATATGAAAAATGGAGTTGGTTTATTATCTCCTGGCGTTTGGATCTTTTGCAAAGACCTGGTTTGTAACCCTTCAGATTCTAACATAGCCGTCTTCCTCTTGCATGCCTTATATAGAAGAATGGTGATTCAGTTATAAAACATGCTACAGCAGAGATGGAATAGGTACTGAAGAATAGAAAGGCATGAAATATTGAAATGTATTCACTCCATCCGGAAATAAATGGATGGTTCTAGGCGTATTTCAGTTCTAGATACATCCAGTTTTATCCATTTCTACGACATTTAATGAGGACGGAGGGAGTATGATGTAAGAGCTAGGGATACAACAGGACAACACAGTAAAAAAACACTGAAAACCCACTGCAGAACCAAAGTACTCAAACCTACTGATATGAGATAGTACCCTCATGTAGCTCAGGATGCAAAACTACCAGGCAGTTTTCCTTGCAAAAATCAACATTGTGTCCTTTAATCATACATTTTGCTACAACTAAATTTAGATCAAATAAAGCTTGGATTCACGCCCATTAACAAAATACATGCTGATGTAAAAATATAGTGATATACAACAGGTACTTACATCTACATTGGAGCATACAGAATTCCTGCAAGAATCTTTCCTCATAAACGATACCATTGCAGAAAATCTTCTATCTGTTAAGCTTATTTTCTAAAAGAGAGATGGGTAAGAAACATGTAGAAAATATGATCAGCATGCTATAAAATTTCATGATACAAGGATATGAACACGCTTCTTAGAATTGAGTTGACATATTTTTGCTGGACTGGAGCAGACTAGTTCTTTGGCCACTGGAATCTGCTTATTATCAGTAGGAGTTGGGTTTCTCTGTGCTGGAGCAGTATCTATAAAAACTGGAGTTGGTTTATTATCTCCTGGCGTTTGGATCTTTTGCAAAGGCCATGTTTGTAACCCTTCAGATTCTAACATAGTCGTCTTCCCCTTGCATGCCTTGTATAGAAGAATGGTGCTTTAATTATAAAACATGCAGCAATAGAGAGATGGAATAGGTACTGAAGAATAGAAAGGCATGACATATTGACATGTATTCCCTCCATCCGGAAAAAAATGGATGGGTGTAGGCGTATTTTAGTTCTAGATACATCCTTTTTTTATCCATTTCGGCAACATGTAATCCGGACGGAGGGAGTATGGTGTAAGGGCTATGGATACGACATGACAACACAGCAAAAAAACACTAGTTGAATGTAAAACTGTATGCTAGCGGCATACATACAGAAATAACTAAGGTAACATACACGTGTATGATTGGGAAAATAATGTTGGAAATATGCCCTAGAGGCAATAATAAAATGGTTATTATTATATTTCTTTGTTCATGATAATTGCCCATTGTGAATACATAGACCACAACACGTCCCTAGTGAGCCTCTAGTTGACTAGCTCGTTGATCAAAAGATAGTCATGGTTTCCTGACTACGGACATTGGATGTCATTGATAACGGGATCACATCATTAGGAGAATGATGTGATGGACAAGACCCAATCCTAAGCACAGCTCAAAGATCGTGTAGTTCGTTTGCTGTAGCTTTTCTGAATGTCAAGTATCATTTCCTTAGACCATGAGATTGTGCAACTCCCGGATATCGTAGGAGTGCTTTGGGTGTGCCAAACGTCACAACGTAACTGGGTGACTATAAAGGTACATTACAGGTATCTCCGAAAGTGTCTGTTGGGTTGGCACGAACCAAGACTGGGATTTGTCACTCCGTATGACGGAGAGGTATCTCTAGGCCCACTCGGTAATGCATCATCATAATGAGCTCAATGTGATCAAGTGGTTGATCACGGGATCATGCATTACGATATGAGTAAAGTGACTTGGCGGTAACGAGACTGAACATGGTATTGGGATACCGACAATCGAGTCTCAGGCAAGTAACGTACCGATTGACAAAGGGAATTGTATACGGATTGATTGAATCCTCGACATCGTGGTTCATCTGATGAGATCATCGTGGAGCATGTGGGAGCTAACATGGGTATCCAGATCCCGCTGTTGGTTATTGACCGCAGAGGCTTCTCGGTCATGTCTGCATGTCTCCTGAACCCGTAGGGTCTACACACATAAGGTTCGGTGACGCTAGGGTTGTAGAGATATAAGCACACGGTAACCCGAAAGTTGTTCGGAGTCCCGGATGAGATCCTGGACGTCACGAGGAGTTCCGGAATGGTCCGGAGGTAAAGATTTATATATAGGAAGTCCAGTTTCGGCCATCGGGAAGGTTTCGGGGGTCACCGGTATTGTACCGGGACCATCGGAAGGGTCCCGGGGGTCCACCGGGTAGGGCCACCTATCCCGGAGGGCCCAATGGGCTGAAGTGGGAGGGGAACCAGCCCCTAGTGGGCTGGTGCACCCCCCTTGGGCCTCCCCCTGCGCCTAGGGTTGGAAACCCTAGGGGTGGGGGGCGCCACCCTTGCCTTGGGCGGCAAGGCACCCCCTTTGGCCGCCGCCCCCCCCTAGGAGATTGGATCTCCTAGGGCCGACGCCCCCCTAGGCACCCTATATATAGTCGGAGGAGGGAGGGCAGCGCAACCAAAGCCCCTAGCCTCTCCCTCTCCCTGCCGTGACACTCCTCCGTCTCCCAGCGCTTGGCGAAGCCCTGCTGAGATCATCGTTGCTTCCACCACCACGCCGTCGTGCTGCTGGATCTTCATCAACCTCTCCTTCCCCCTTGCTGGATCAAGAAGGAGGAGACGTCTCCCAACCGTACGTGTGTTGAACGCGGAGGTGCCGTCCGTTCTGCGCTAGGATCTTCGGTGATTTGGATCACGTCGAGTACGACTCCGTCAACCCCGTTCTCTTGAACGCTTTCGCTCGTGATCTACAAGGTTATGTAGATGCACTCCTCTCTCCCTTGTTGCTAGATGACTCCATAGATTGATCTTGGTGATGCGTAGAAAATTTTAAAATTCTGCTACGTTCCCCAACAATGGCATCATGAGCTAGGTCTATGCATAGTTACTATGCACGAGTAGAACACAAAGTAGTTGTGGGCATCGATGTTGTCAATTTGCTTGCCGTTACTAGTCTTATCTTGATTCAGCGGCATCGTGGGATGAAGCGGACCGGACCAACCTTACACGTACGCTTACGTGAGACCGGTTCCACTGACTAACATGCACTAGTTGCATAAGGTGCCTGGCGGGTGTCTGTCTCTCCCACTTTAGTCGGATCGGATTCGATGAACAGGGTCCTTATGAAGGGTAAATAGAAATTGGCAATTCACGTTGTGGTTTTGGCGTAGGTAAGAAACGTTCTTGCTAGAAGCCTATAGCAGCCACGTAAAAACTTGCAACAACAATTAGAGGACGTCTAACCTGTTTTTGTAGCAAGTGTTTTGTGATGTGATATGGCCAAAGGTTGTGATGAATGATATATGTGATGTATGAGATGATCATGTTCTTGTAATAGGAATCACGACTTGCATGTCGATGAGTATGACAACCAGCAGGAGCCATAGGAGTTGTCTTTATTTATTTATGACCTGCGTGTCAACATAAACGTCATGTAATTACTTTACTTTATTGCTAAAGCATTAGCCATAGCAGTAGAAGTATTAGATGACGAGACAACTTCAAGAAGACACGATGATGGAGATCATGGTGTCATGCCGGTGACAATGATGATCATGGAGCCCTGAAGATGGAGATCAAAGGAGCAAATGATATTGGCCATATCATGTCACTATTTGATTGCATGTGATGTTTATCATGTTTTACATCTTATTTGCTTAGAACGACGGTAGCTTAGATAAGATGATCCCTCGTAAAAAATTTCAAGAAAATAGAAGATGTTCACCGATGTTGACTAGTTCGTCTCACGTGATGATCGGACACAGCCTAGTTAACTCGGATCATGTTATACTTAGATGACTGGAGGGATGTCTATCTGAGTGGGAGTTCATTGAATAATTTGATTAGATGAACTTAATTATCATGAACTTGGTCTAAAATCTTTACAATATGTCTTGTAGATCAAATGGCCCACGTTGTCCTCAACTTCAACGCGTTCCTAGAGAAAACCAAGCTGAAGGACGATGGCAGCAACTATACGGACTGGGTTCGGAACCTGAGGATCATCCTCATAGCTACCAAGAAAGATTATGTCCTAGAAGCACCGCTAGGTGACGCACCCGTCCCACAGAACCAAGACGTTATGAACGCTTGGCAGACACGTGCTGATGATTACTCCCTCGTTCAGTGCAGCATGCTATACAGTTTAGAACCGGGGCTCCAAAAGCGTTTTGAGAGACACGGAGCATATGAGATGTTCGAAGAGCTGAAAATGGTTTTTCAAGCTCATGCGCGGGTCGAGAGATATGAAGTCTCTGACAAGTTCTTCAGCTGTAAGATGGAGGAAAATAGTTCTGTCAGTGAGCACATACTCAAAATGTCTGGGTTGCACAACCGCTTGACTCAGCTGGGAGTTAATCTCCCGGATGACGCGGTCATTGACAGAATCCTTCAGTCGCTTCCACCAAGCTACAAGAGCTTTGTGATGAACTTCAATATGCAGGGGATGGAAAAGACCATTCCTGAGGTATATTCAATGCTGAAATCAGCAGAGGTAGAAGTCAAAAAGGAACATCAAGTGTTGATGGTGAATAAAACCACTAAGTTCAAGAAAGGCAAGGGTAAGAAGAACTTCAAGAAGGACGGCAAGGGAGTTGCCGCGCCCGGTAAGCAAGCTGCCGGGAAGAAGCCAAAGAATGGACCCAAGCCCGAGACTGAGTGTTTTTATTGTAAGGGAAGTGGTCACTGGAAGCGGAACTGCCCCAAATACTTAGCGGACAAGAAGGCCGGCATCACAAAAGGTATATGTGATATACATGTAATTGATGTGTACCTTACCAGTACTCGTAGTAGCTCCTAGGTATTTGATACCGGTGCGGTTGCTCACATTTGTAACTCAAAGCAGGAGTTGCGGAATAAACGGAGACTGGTGAAGGACAAGGTGACAATGCGCGTCGGGAATGGTTCCAAGGTCGATGTGATCGCCGTCGGCACGCTACCTCTACATTTACCTATGGGATTAGTTTTAAACCTCAATAATTGTTATTTAGTGCCAGCTTTGAGCATGAACATTGTATCAGGATCTCGTTTAATACGAGATGGCTACTCATTTAAATCCGAGAATAATGGTTGTTCTATTTATATGAGAGATATGTTTTATGGTCATGCTCCGATGGTGAATGGTTTATTCTTAATGAATCTCGAGCGTAATGCCACACATATTCATAGTGTGAATACCAAAAGATGTAAGGTTGATAATGATAGTCCCACATACTTGTGGCACTGCCGCCTTGGTCACATAGGTGTCAAACGCATGAAGAAGCTCCATGCAGATGGACTTTTAGAGTCTCTTGATTACGAATCATTTGACGCGTGCAAACCATGCCTCATGGGTAAAATGACCAAGACTCCGTTCTCAGGAACAATGGAGGGAGCAACCAACTTATTGGAAATCATACATACTGATGTGTGCGGTCCAATGAGTGTTGAGGCTCGTGGTGGCTATCATTATGTTCTCACCCTCACTGATGACTTGAGTAGATATGGGTATGTCTACTTAATGAAACACAAGTCTGAGACCTTTGAAAAGTTCAAGGAATTTCAGAGTGAGGTTGAGAATCAGCGTGATAGGAAAATCAAGTTCTTGCGATCAGATCGTGGGGGAGAATACTCGAGTCACGAATTTGGCACACACTTAAGAAAATGTGGAATAGTTTCACAACTCATGCCGCCTGGAATACCTCAGCGTAATGGTGTGTCTGAACGTTGTAATCACACTCTATTAGATATGGTGCTATCTATGATGTCTCTTACCGATTTACCGCTATCATTTTGGGGCTATGCTTTAGAGACTGCCGCATTCACTTTAAATAGGGCTCTGCCGAAATCCGTTGAGACGACACCGTATGAATTATGGTTTGGGAAGAAACCTAAGCTGTCATTTCTAAAAGTTTGGGGATGTGATGCTTATGTCAAGAAACTTCAACCTGAAAAGCTCGAACCCAAATCGGAAAAATGCGTCTTCATAGGATACCCTAAAGAAACTGTTGGGTATACCTTCTACCTCAGATCCGAAGGCAAGATCTTCGTTGCCAAGAATGGGTCCTTTCTAGAGAAAGAGTTTCTCTCAAAAGAAATAAGTGGGAGGAAGGTAGAACTTGATGAAGTATTACCTCTTGAACCGGTAAGTG
The DNA here is from genome assembly GCF_018294505.1 of Triticum aestivum. Lineage (NCBI taxonomy): Eukaryota > Viridiplantae > Streptophyta > Magnoliopsida > Poales > Poaceae > Triticum > Triticum aestivum. Next base: position 631,732,610 of record NC_057812.1, on the reverse strand, counting down.
GCGCAGCTCAAAAAAATGTTCCTAAGGTGCCTGCACCGACTAGAGAGGAATTTGATGATGATGATCATGAAACTTCAGATCAAGTTGCTACTGAACTTTGTAGGTCCACAAGGACACGTTCCGCACCAGAGTGGTACGACAACCCTGTCTTGGAAATCATGTTGCTAGACAATGGTGAACCTTCGAACTATGAAGAAGCGATGGCAGGCCCGGATTCCGACAAATGGCTAGAAGCCATGAAATCCGAGATAGGATCCATGTATGAAAACGAAGTATGGACTTTGAATGACTTGCCCATTGATCGGCGAGCCATAGAAAATAAATGGATCTTTAAGAAGAAGACAGACGCGGATGGTAATGTGACCATCTATAAAGCTCGGCTTGTCGCTAAGGGTTATTGACAAGTTCAAGGGGTTGACTACGATGAGACTTTCTCACCCGTAGAGAAGCTGAAGTCCGTCCGAATCATGTTAGCAATTGCCGCATTCTATGATTATGAGATATGGAAAATGGACGTCAAAACGACATTACTTAATGGTTTCCTTAAGGAAGAATTGTATATGATGCAGCCAGAAGGTTTTGTCGATCCTAAGAATGCTGACAAGGTGTGCAAGCTCCAACGCTCGATTTATGGGCTGGTGCAAGCATCTCGGAGTTGGAACATTCGTTTTGATGAGATGATCAAAGCGTTTGGGTTTATGCAGACTTATGGAGAAGCCTTCATTTACAAGAAAGTGAGTGGGAGCTCTGTAGCATTTCTCATATTATATGTGGATGACATACTGTTGATGGGAAATGATATAGAATTCTTGGAAAGCATAAAGGCCTACTTGAACAAGTGTTTTTCAATGAAGGACCTTGGAGAAGCTGCTTATATATTAGGCATCAAGATCTATAGAGATAGATCAAGACGCCTCATTGGTCTTTCACAGAGTACGTACCTTGACAAGATATTGAAGAAGTTCAAAATGGATCAGTCAAAGAAGGGGTTCTTGCCTATATTGCAAGGTACGAGATTGAGCACGGCTCAATGCCCGACCATGGCAGAAGATAGAGAAAAGATGAGTGTCGTCCCCTATGCCTCGGCCATAGGGTTTATCATGTATGTTATGCTGTGTACCAGACCTGATGTAAACCTTGCCGTAAGTTTGGTAGGAAGGTGCCAAAGTAATCCCGGCATGGAACACTGGACAGCGGTCAAGAATATCCTGAAGTACCTGAAAAGGACTAAGGAAATGTTTCTCGTTTATGGAGGTGACGAAGAGCTCGTCGTAAATGGTTACGTCGATTCTAGCTTCGACACAGATCTGGATGACTCTAAGTCACAAACCAGATACGTGTGTATTTTGAATGGTGGGGCAGTAAGCTGGTGCAGTTGCAAGCAAAGCGTTGTGGCGGGATCTACATGTGAAGCAGAGTACATGGCAGCCTCGGAGGCAGCACAAGAAGTAGTCTGGGTGAAGGAGTCCATTACCGACCTAGGAGTCATACCCAATGCGTCGGGCCCGATGACTCTCTTCTGTGACAACACTGGAGCTATTGCCCTTGCCAAGGAGCCCAGGTTTCATAGGAAGACCAGGCATATCAAGCGTCACTTCAACTCCATTCGTGAAAGTGTTCAAAATGGAGACATAGAGATTTGTAAAGTACATAGAGAACTGAATGTAGCAGATCCGTTGACTAAACCTCTCCCTAGAGCAAAACATGATCAACACCAGAACTGCATGGGTGTTCGATTAATCACAATGTAACTAGAATATTGACTCTAGTGCAAGTGGGAGACTGTTGGAAATATGCCCTAGAGGCAATAATAAAATGGTTATTATTATATTTCTTTGTTCATGATAATTGTCTATTGTTCATGCTATAATTGTGTTATCCGGAAATCGTAATACATGTGTGAATACATAGACCACAACACGTCCCTAGTGAGCCTCTAGTTGACTAGCTCATTGATCAAAAGATAGTCATAGTTTCCTAACTATGGACATTGGATGTCATTGATAACGGGATCACATCATTAGGAGAATGATGTGATGGACAAGACCTAATCCTAAGCATAGCTCAAAGATCGTGTAGTTCGTTTGCTGTAGCTTTTCTGAATGTCAAGTATCATTTCCTTAGACCATGAGATTGTGCAACTCCCGGATACCGTAGGAGTTCTTTGGGTGTGCCAAACGTCACAACGTAACTGGGTGACTATAAAGGTACATTACAAGTATCTCCAAAAGTGTCTGTTGGGTTGGCACGAATCAAGACTGGGATTTGTCACTCCGTATGACGGAGAGGTATCTCTAGGCCCACTCGATAATGCATCATCATAATGAGATCAATGTGATCAAGTGGTTGATCATGGGATAATGCATTATGATATGAGTAAAGTGACTTGCCGGTAACGAGACTGAACAAGGTATTGGGATACCGACGATCGAGTCTCGGGAAAGTAACATACCGATTGACAAAGGGAATTATATACGGATTGATTGAATCCTCGACATCGTGGTTCATCCGATGAGATCATCGTGGAGCATGTGGGAGCCAACATGGGTATCCAGATCCCGCTGTTGGTTATTGACCAGAGAGGCTTCTTGGTCATGTCTGCATGTCTCCCGAACCCGTAGGGTCTACACACTTAAGGTTCGGTGACGCTAGGGTTGTAGAGATATTAGCACACGCTAACCCGAAAGTTGTTCGGAGTCCCGGATGAGATCCCGGACGTCACGAGGAGTTCCGGAATGGTTTGGAGGTAAAGATTTATATATAGGAAGTCCAGTTTCGGCCATCGGGAAGGTTTCGGGGGTCACCGGTATTGTACCGGGACCACCGGAAGGGTCCCGGGGGTCCACCGGGTAGGGCCACCTATCCCGGAGGGCCCCATGGGCTGAAGTGGGAGGGGAACCAGCCCCTAGTGGGCTGGTGCGCCCCCCTTGGGCCTCCCCCTGCGCCTAGGGTTGGAAACCCTAGGGGTGGGGGCGCCACCCTTGCCTTGGGGGGCAAGGCACCCCCTTTGGCCGCCGCCCCCCTAGGAGATTGGATCTCCTAGGGCCGGTGCCCCCCCCCCCTAGGCACCCTATATATAGTGGGGGTTTGGGAGGGCTGCGCAACCAAATCCCCTGGCCTCTCCCTCTCCCTCCCGTGACACTCCTCCGTCTCCTAGTGCTTGGCGAAGCCCTACCGAGATCACCGTTGCTTCCACCACCACGTTGTCGTGCTGCTAGATCTTCATCAACCTCTCCTTCCCCCTTGCTAGATCAAGAACGAGGAGATGTCTCCCAACTGTACGTGTGTTGAACGTGGAGGTGCCGTCCATTCGGCGCTAGGATCTTCGGTGATTTGGATCACGTCAAGTACGACTCCATCAACCCCGTTCTCTCGAACGCTTCCGCTCGTGATCTACAAGGGTATGTAGATGCACTCCTCTCTCCCTCATTGCTATATGACTCCATAGATTGATCTTGGTGATGCGTAGAAAATTTTAAAATTCTGCTACGTTCCCCAACAAATAAGATGGCATTGCAACAGAGCACTAGAACAACACTTCAATGTAAAAAAACATGGTATGGTAGACAGATGAAGTACATACTGATGAATAACAATGCATAAGATATTCAGAAGCATGATGTCCAAATTAAGCAGATGGTATTATGATAGAGTAGAATGACATTACTTGAATTTGAAAACATGTTATCATGAATGGAATAGGTACTGAAAAACAGGAAGGCATAACATATTTACATGCATGATCAGCATGCTAAGCACATGGCATTGCAACAGAGTAGATACACTCCAGGACATTATATGCATGTTGTACCCATATCACAGGCCAAGTTAGAGCAAGGACCTTGTGGGGTGAAGAGGATTCATCATCTTTCTGCAAGTCTTCTGAAGAACTGCCTTTACATGTTCCATCATATTGGTTATCATTGACATCAAGTTTATTGGCCTTTACATTGCTCCATGAGGTTCTTATGGATATATCAGTGTGTGCAATTATATCTGACATGCATGGAAGACAACTAGTAGTTAGATTTATGTAATGAGTGCATGTAGGAGACGACATAAATAGTAGGACTAGGGTTAACTAGCAGCAACAGGTCTCATAAACTAAAGGGAGAACACAGACGAAAGCTACAGAATATGTATCGTTTGTACTCGAGATTAACTAAATGGCACACAAAAGTATTAAAGAACAACATAGGAAATAATAGAAGTGGTATAATACTATAATCACCAGCCTGTGGGATAGCATTGGCTTATGGATGATAACCATGGAACAGTGTTACCTAAAGAACAAGTATCTTAGCTGATCTATGGAACATCGTTAACTCCTGAACAAGACCCGTAAGAGATCAACATGAATATACAGTGAAATGTGATGATCTATTTTCCATGCTTAGATGAATAACAAAGCAATAAATGTTGCACACAAGTAAGATGAGGGTACAACCTATCGGGCTGCCATCCATAGGAGTGAGCATCATGTGCTGACTTGTCGATGGCCCTGTAGTTGTTGTGGCTGTGCATGTCGGGCACGTGCATTCGATGCAGGGAACTGTTGAGTGGGGACTATAGCTCCCTTCTGGTGTATGCTTCCCTTGTTGGAGCAGCTGCGGTGAGTCGGAAGACGGTGTGTCTGAAGATGCAGATAACGCATAATGTTAAGAACGACATATCTCTTTGATCTGAAGAAATACACTAAGAGATTAACAGCAAGGTACGAGAGTGGTCACATGCCTGTTGACTGAAGACTAAATTGGGGTCACACGATTTTATTTTATTTTGGTATTGTCCGATATACGCCGGATGGCTGGCCGTCTGCCTCCCGGCTGACACTGTTCGGAATCTTCCCCGAAGAACCAGCGACCAACGGCAGAGCAGCCTGCCTCCGCCGTCCGTGGTCCCGGCCAAAACCCCGCTCCCCGCCCCACCGCACTGCCGTGGTTGCGCCGCCCCTAGGCCAATCCACAAAGACTCCTCGTCATCCAGATCCTGCGGCGGCAGTACCTTCAACCCACGGAACTCTAAAAGATAGCCATCTAAGCGCTGCTTTCGCGGCGAACTTGCAGCCCCGCACCCTTACGTTAGACACCAGCCAACCGGCAGCCTAGGAGCTCCGCCGCCTCGAGGGGTGTTGCTTCCCATTGCAAATCGATTGGCCCAGAATAAAAATTCAGACAACTGACGCCTAAATAAAGTGATTTGAGAAGAGGGTGCGACCTATCTGGTGGCATGGTGAAGTAGGCAGGTCCAGCTGCTGAGTCGGTGAGGCTAGCACGGTTGCGGTGGCGACTGGCGGCAGGGAAAGCGCGATGTCGCGATGGTCGACGGCTACGCCGAAGCAGCGCCAGGACTCTGGACGGATCCAAAGTTGGAGCCGCTCCCGCGCCGTGAACAACAGCGGGGGTGACTCGGCTCCGGTATGGTTCACGCGACCGTCGTCGAGGCAGCAGCAGCAGCACGGAGTAAGAGGCACACAGCCTAGTGCACGACGGCAAATGGACAACGTCTCCAGCATTAGGGAGGAGGGTGGCTGTGAAATTGGTGCGGTTGGGGCGCCATGGAGGTGGGGCTGAGGTTTCGCGGCTCGGGAGAAGGGAGCTTCCCGGGGAGAAGGTGATTTGGCACCCACGAGGTATGAATGGGTGCGGGCGGGGGGGAATTGGGAGGGGAGTGGAACCATGTCTTACAGACGCATTTGTCTGAAATGTGAGGGGGAGTTATAGTTCTACCCTTGCCTATAGGCTTCTCGGCTTGGGTCTATGTACTGAGGGCCGGGGATAGTAGAGTAACTTTGCTTCTCCCCAAATAGTGGGCGGTAGATATTTCGGGCGAGGAGGGCGTGTTTTGAACTATAGTGGGCGCGAGCGATTTCGGGCGAGGAGAGCGTGTTTTGAAATAGTGGGCGCGAGCTATTTTGGGCGAGGAGAGCGTGTTTTGCCGACCATGGTTTATGAATTATTCGACACATGTCATTTCGGCCGAGGAGAAGGAGCGCTTGGATGAAGTTACGAACCTACCCTTGATGTACAACGGGCCAATTGATGCGTGTCCCACATAGGACGGTAATTTTGCGTCTCCCATTTATTTGCTCGGGCGAATTCCACCAAGCAGAGAGGATGTTTAACGGTTCGTTCAAATTTGGGGAGAACGAATATCCACGTCTACCTTACCAAGTCGATTCGGATCAAATTTTGAAATATTAGCTTGCCACTTCTTTTTTAGATGGAGAGATGATGCTCGGGAGTAATGTGTTTTTACATGCTTGTTGCTAGCGATTTACTATATGACAAATAGTTGACCCACTCAAAAACGCGAATCAAACCCAAAATGAAATATCTCGATTCAATGAAATAGCTCGTTCAGTAGGTCAAAATAGTGAACTAAATCCAAAATTGAACACCTCAATCGAGTAGCATGTTGTATAGTATTATAGTACTCCATGAACATGTTGAAAGTCAAGTTAATGAACTTGTTTGATATACGCATATATCCGTTCATGTGTGGAGTGCAGACAACATGTTCTCCAATTTAAATATTTGAATGCAAGTTTATATCGAAACATGGTTTATATCAGTCTTTGATGCATAAAACGCGACCTCTCCCTCTCCCGGACTCATGTTCTCTCTCTCTCTCTCGCCGACAATCTTCAATTCTGTCGCACGCATCCGACACAAAAACCTTGTTGGTCCCTCTCCCTTTATCTCCATCTCTCTCTCTTTGTGTGTGTGTGTGGGGGGGGGGGTCTTTCTAGTTCGCATGCATATATACACCATTTATAGGTCTCTCTCGCACACTATGTATGATACTCTAGCTAGTCCAAGCTAGATATCTTGGGTGCGCTCATCGTAGACACACAGATTCCTTGGCTCTTTGCCTGTAACTCTCTCACGCACCACTATGTCATCTCGGAGCTCTCCCCCTCTCTCTCAAACTCTCCATCCACCTGGGTCACACATACACATGCATATCTCACTCGCACTCGATAGGCCCATCTAAAACTCTATCCCTCCCCCTCGTTCTCTCTCCATCTCACATGTGCACACACACTATCTCATGCCCAGCTAGCCAAGTATGATGGTCTCTCACTCTAGTGTAGGCACACGCAGTCCCCCTATATGTATATGACTAGCTAATCTTAGTCTCCATCACAAACATGTGCATGGTCTATCTCGATTTCTCTCAGGGCATCTTTCTATCGCGCACGCACTCCCTCGATCTCCCACCCATATAGTCCCCTCACGATCTCGACGGGATCTCTCTATCACAAACAAACCCTCTCTCCGTCCCCATGCGTCCATGCCATCCATGTGTCCCTCTCGACCTTTGTTCCTTGTTGGCCACACCTCTATTGGACATGTGCTACAGGGGTGTCTCTCTTCGTTGCAAACAATCACACACTAGCTATCTTTGTGTATCTCCTCGCCTCACTTTTCCATCCCGGAGATGCATGCGTGATATGTTCGCATAAGAAACGAAAAAAACACTCTATCTTCTAATTTATCATTTGTTGTCACTTTCTCTTTCACACACATACTCTTTTTGCACACTTACTCATTCTCCTTCACACGCACTTGATCTGTCTTGACTGAGGCACTCTCCTTGGTCCATAGCATACAGATTTATTGAAAAGTCAAACATCACAAAGTTTGACCATGTACATGGAGAAAAAGAATTACATCTAGTACGGCAAACATATACCATTAGATTCACCATGAGATGTAGTTTTGTATGATGTATCTTTGGTATTGTAGATATAAATAACATTTGCGTAAACCTGATCAAAGTTTCCAAAGTTTGACTTCTAAAAAATTTACATGCACTGCATTATCAAGCGGATGGAATATCTCTTTCCCCCTCTCAGCTATCTGACGCACCACTCAGCCTTATCGGGGCTCCTCAATCTCTCTCAAACTTTATTGGTCAGTTTGGTTCGTGACCTGACCCTCATGCCTTGATGGCCGGTACTGCCTGGTGTGGACGTGAGATGTAAAATATTTCTGCCTGGCCAGGCTTGTGTGGTGCTGAAGCGTTTGGTTCATGCCTGGGCCAGGCAAAGCATCAACATCCCATCAATCAATCCATGCATCAATTATTTAATGCTAATATCCATCCATGTGGCTGTTAGCCTCGTGGCCACACGACCAAGCACGGCCAGGCGTTCGAAATCGGTCGCCTGGGCCAGGCTACTTGCAGTGTCTGGAGTTCAGTCAGGCTAATTGAAGTGCAAGGGAACCCAGGCCAGGCGGGCTTTCTTTTTCACAGGGTAGCAACCAAACAAGCATGCATGAAATCCAGCCACAACCCCAGGCCAGGCAAAAGATGCTCAGGACGCAAGCCAAACTGGCCTTATATCTCCCTGGTTCACACATACACATGTCTCGCTCGCGCTATACATATAGACCCATCCAACACTCTCCGCCCTTGTTCTCTATCCATGTGACACGCACCCCCCTAAGTATCATAATCCCTCAATCCATCATAGGCGCAAGCACTCCCCCCCCTCGATCCTCAGTATGATTATCTCTTACTAGCCATCAGGAACACACGTATTGTCTCCTTCCATCCATACGTCTATCTCGATATCTCTCGGGGCATCTTCTATCTCGCACACACCTTGTCACTCGATCTCCCACACCCATGTAGTCCCATCACGATCTCCAGGGGATCTCTCTATGACAAACATACACTCTCTCCTCCCCATGTCTGCATTTTCTCCGTACGTCTCTCTTGAACTCTCTCCCTTGTTTGTCAGACCCCTCTTGGCCACGTGCTAGGGGTCTTGCTCTCTCAGTTCCAAACAACCACACACTATCTCCTCACCTTGCCTCCGTTGTCGAAGATGCATGTGTGATATGTTTGCATAAGACACGTACGCTTTTTCTCTACTTTCATCGTGTGTTGTCCATGTCTCTTTCACACACGCACACACACTTTTTTCACACACACACACTCACTCTCTCTCTTGTTAGGGACTCTGTCACGTCCATAAGCATATGGATGTTTTGAAAAGTCAAACCTCAGAAAAGTTTGACCAGGTACATGTGGAGAAAAACATTTACATCTGGATCGATCATTAGATTCATCACAACATGTACTTACTTCATACTATCATTTATCTTTGGTATTGTAGATATAAGTAATTTCTTTATAAACTTGGTCAAAGTTTCAAAAGTTTGACTTAAAAAAATGTTGGAACTACATTATCGAATGGAGGGAGTAGCTCTTTCTCTCTCTCTCTGCTATCTCTCACGGGCCTCCCCTCTCACTCGAACTCTCTATACCGACTGATTATATGCTCATTGTGTCAGCGTATAGCTCCGTATATTGGTTAGTTGACCGGTCAACCAATCCACATGCTGCCTTGTCAGCTCGTGTTCTGTATCTTCATGTGCTGGCCCATGTGGCAGTGGGTGAAAATAAGTAAACTAGAGGGCCATCTGACACGCGGTGAAGTAAACAAAGTTGAAACCACTCGGGGTAGCACCCCGCACGCTAGTAAATTGAGGGCTCATTGAGGACAAACTTCTTGCGCGGGAAGGACGCACTCGCGCACAATTCACCACTGCGCGGCGGCATGCACAGAAGGACGCACTCGTGCACACCCAGCACACAACACACACAAGCACACGTGTACACCGGCGTCGCCGCCTGTTGAGATGGACGGCGAGGCAGCCAACAAGCGGAGGCGGCTCGAGCCAAAACCGCATCCGGCGAGCCTGGACTTCATCAGCATCCTCCCCGACGACACGTTGCTCGTCATCATCGGCCTCCTCCCCACCAAATATGTCGTGCGGACCGCCCTGTTCTCCCGGCGGTGGCGCCCCCTCTGGCGTTGCGTCCCCCTCAACCTCACCGTCAACAGCTGCATGTCACTAAGAACTATACCGTTGGATTCGTATTTGAACATAATTTCAAATGGTGTAATTTTTAGTGACATGCATTGGCATTTTCTTAGGTAAATCTATGGTCAAAATTTTATACTAAATACAAGGTAGTATTACAAAAGTTGGCTATGTAGGCCAAAACATGTGCCAAATTCACTTGTGATGCATTTGGCATCGATGCCCCTGCATTGCTCACTTGGTGTCCCAATCTGGATCACCAACTTTGCTCCGGTGCCAAATTAACTCAGGCAATGAAAAAATACTGCGTGGGAGAGAGAGAGAGGACTGAGGCAATAAAAAACACTTGTTTGGGAGAGTGAGAGGCTGGTGTAGTTGGTTTGATTGATTTGTTTATACATATGGGTCTATGTGTACAGCGGTGCCAACTATCTCACATCGCGAGAGCAGTGCCAAAATCTTTTGATTTGACATCGATGCGTATTATGTGGCATACTTTTGCGAAATATGGCATCGGCCACATAGTGGAAGGCAACAAATGCCCAAGCTCTTCACGCTCCTAGTTAAATGAGAGGAAACAGAGAGAGAGAGAGAGAGAGAGAGAGTGAAAAAATATCACTAGCTAGCCAACCCTATTGTATGAGCGAATGATATTGGTACCTCTTGATGACACGGCAATCTTATGCAGCCAGCTGCTCTAATATGTTCTCTTCTTTTGCAGATAAAAAAAGACCCGAAAGTGAAAAATGTGCTGCACTATAACAATCTCATCGAATGCCTTGATCTCCATCTTACAGAAATTGATTTGATTGACTACCGAGGCAGCACATCTGAGATTAAATTGGTCAGGTTCTTTGTTCTGGAGGCAAGTGTGTTCAAGGTAATGAGGTTTGGCGTTCTCTGGCGCAACAATGAATGGCGTGCTGATCACCGCAAGCGTCTAAGCCTAAATGACAAAGTCTCTGCAGAAGCTGAATTTGTTTTTGAAACATCAAGTGGCCAGAGACTCGAAAACTTATTTGCCCATTAGTGACTTGTCAGGGCGGTGGATTTTAGTTTGTACGATAATGCTGCATCCACCTAAAGTAACAACAGTTCTTACGTAAACTTCCTAGTAATTCCCTCTTCGTAGGTGCAGCATTACTCCTAACATTTGTAATATCAGTTTGAAACTTGTAATATTGTCGTGTCCTATTCCTGCGTTTTCAAAATCCTGCGAATCAAACAGGTCCTGAGTTGGTGATGATGTTGTGCCTCCCATCTTTCACCAATAGCCGTCGGATCTAGATCTGACGCATACAAACCAAGCTTCTCCATTTTTGCAAAAAGATGCCCGCACTTGTTCCCTATTTACAAACAACTCCTTGTCTCTCACAATCAGCCTCATCTCCTCCCCACCACATCTAGGAGTAGAAGGCCGTGGAAAAATCTGGCGCGATGGCCGCTGCCGGAGCCGTCCACCCCCAATCTTGGTTTTCCGTGCAATGCACGGGCATCTACGCACGGGAAATTATGTCGAACAGGGCTAGTTGTAAGCAGGCTAGCTCTACAGCCATGATGATAGTGACTGCAGACGGTGAGGCTGACTATGGTATGCCGAACACGGCGCCTATACTCAGGTGTCATCTCCGACGCAGGGTCTTGTCACTTCACTGTGACGAGCAGCACGTAATAATTTGACCAACGGGTAGTACAGTGCTAGTACTCCTACTACTACATTGGTAGTACTACTACTAGTACTAGTAGCACCACCGTCTGGATTTAGGAGTACTACCACGTCCATTTGGATTTTAGTATTGACTAGCAATATCTAGTAATGCATGTCACCAAAAATGTACAACTCCCTCTGTAAATAAATACACGGTGTTTTATTCCTATCGGCGAGAGAACTTAATGTTTTTTTGCTAACTAGAGTACTGTAATAGGATTACATGCAATGAACTAAACACTGCATGTCATGTTTGATACTAGTCTCAAGTCATTGAAAGCATGCATGACTCACATCTCTCATTGGTTGATATGTCACGAAATAAGAAACAAGGAGGGAGTTAATGCACCGTGCCTAAGTATTTTGATATTATTTGGTTTTCGTAAGGTGACTTACACAACATTTTTGTTTATATGCATTAACATTTTACTAGTTAAATCAAAGGTCAAAATTTGGCGCAAAATGCAAAGGGGACCAATAAACCAGTAAACATCAAACTTCTCTCTTTTGGCCCCAACTAGAGGTCCGGTGAGATGACTATACTGCACCGGCACGGAGGGGGACGCAGCTTCATTGACTTACGGCAACTGCCTTTGGGTGAATGACACGTGGCCCCAGGGGGTGGCTGGCCCACCTATCATACAGCCAAAGGCAGGTGCAGCAGAGGGCCGAGGAGTAGTACGAAATCCTATGCACCTACGCACGCTAACCAAGGGCTGAGTGATCACTCGAATCACAAGATCAGTTGACTAGAAGCTACGCTACGACGCCGGCCTGCGGCCCAGTAGGTAGTATTGCTTGAGGCCGCCAGGGCGAGGGGCCGCTTGGAGGACAACTTCGTCTCCTTGTTCGACGAGGTCCTCGTTGGTTTCCTCGACAAGTTCACCGTCGTCAAGAAGCTTGCGGACGACTTTGACGTAAGCCTCCAGCCGACGCGCCCAGGCTCTGCGATGCCCGCCACCCTCAACGGCCACTATGGTAACAACCTCTTCGACGCATTGTGGCCCTGCGACTGCCCGCCGTCGCACCGGAGAATGTCCACCTCGAGGTCGCGCTCCCCGTGCAGCGCCTGGCGCAGCAAGACACCATCGACATAATCACCCACGTCTACGCGCAAATTATCTTACCTTTCGCATCAACTTCATAATTTTCGTATGTACTCCATGCATGAACGGCGCCAGAAGCAAACTTCTCATTACTCTTGGCAAAATCGTTATTTTCTATCTATCGGTCGCGCCATGGAGCAGAACCAAATTTTACAAGTTATGAGTTCAAAAGGAAAAGCCTGCCGTGTTCGCGTCGCACCCCCACACGGTTGGTCCGGCACGCCGCTCAAGCGGGAATGCGTGCGGTGTTGCATTTTCACTTACAAGTGGGACCGCAGTTGAGCAAACCGACTATCGGCAAACCCCCACCCCGCCTACCGTGCGATGGCTGAGAAAAGAGGACAGGAGGGAGAAGAGATGGCTGTAGCACGGACTCCAAGAAAATTGGTGTCGGATGGGACTCGTGTGGGTGGCGTGTGCCGTACTGCTAGACGTGAATGCTAGTTATGGCCCACTAGTCATCAACGCGTGCACCTGCACGGGCTAGAAATTGGTAGCACACATGAATAGCAGAGGTTACTAATATGTATTGTATGTCAGATGTTATATTGGAACAAAAGAAGGAAAAGATGCTTCTACCCTGGTTAGAAGATGAATAGTTGATTGGAGCATAAAAAGGAAAGGACCAATCTGCACCTCACTTATAAATGAAAATGCAAAATAATCCATGATGCTTTAAAAACACATCACATCCTAGTATCAATCAGAAGGAAAGATACAACCGAGAAAGTCCCCAAGTACTGACCAATTAGCTGAAAATTAGTAAATGCATATAGTCAACTTGATTGCGATTTGAGAGTGAAAACATCTGAACCGTCATATCAGATCCAAGTGGAGTAAAATGGTGCATTTCAGAATTCATTACTTATTACTCATTGCCTCACTAACACTGGATAAAATAATCCATATACTAAAGGTGCACATGAAAGCAAATTTATTTCCCAATATGAAAATTTCAAATTTGAAAAGAAAATTAGGACATCCGAATATAGTAACTAATAATAAGAATAAGAAAATGGGCCATCAAATCTGTTGGCGGAACAGCAGAAGAGAAAAATTATGATGGCATAAATTACTATTGCAAGAATGAAAAAAATGCCATGTGCACTTTCACTATAAGAACTTAACATAGACAAACTTAGTCATACTTGTATGTGTACATACTTAATACAAATAAAAAAATGCAAATAGCAAAGCTTATTATCCCTCCATATGTTTGGGTTACACTTGAGACAAAAATCTGGTCCAAATAACAGATGAAACAATAACTAAAGAGAATCCACCAGTTATCGGTACATGGGATACCAATATGGGATCGGAAACTTTCAGATAATTCCTTTGACCATGTAGAAAGATTAAAATTTCATCTGCAATGGAAAGAGTGGAGATGACAGGAACCGTACATGAGTGGACGAAATCTTTTTCTTCTCCTGCATAAATAAGAAATTTTGGTGCCAAGAGTACAGTTTATGTATCTCCAAGTTTCCATGTATAGATAAAGATTTATACTTCTTTCTTTGCATATAACTAAGCAAAGAGTAGAAGCTTTCAAGGTAGCATCACTGTCAGTCTTAAATATTATATGTCCGCTGGTTTAGTTCTCTATTTGTACTGGTCAGTTTTGCCAACTAATATACGTACCATGAGTCCATTGGGAGATAAAACAAAATTCACTTGAATAGGTACACGTTCAAAGGTATTGGATGGAATAATACATACCAAAAAATTGTAGCGGCATGGGCATCTTATTCTTGGACGCAACTTCCGGAAGCAAAATATGGAGAACTGCATTAAGGTTCAGCCATTCATGTCATATTACTGAAAGAGATAAAAATGAATGTGCGTTCGTGAACAGAAGTAGTTACATAAGTAGGGTGGTGATCGCTCCTAAGTGGTGGAGTAAATACATAGATTCAGTCTTCCACCATTAAGAAAACTACAACGACACATACCATGCTATTTGATACATGCAAGCAAATATATCAATGTGGTATTTTGTATTTTTTTCTTTTTGCAATAATGGATCGACACCTGGTCATTGCTTTTGATGTCTGTCTATTAGAGGGGACATATTTAGGTAAAAACTAATTCTATCTTGTCAGATGGAGTAATCGATACTGATGTCTTCACAGATCACACATAAATACAAATACGATCTTTCTATCTCCAAACAATATTTCACTTTGCAAGGAAGATATCAGTCCATGGAGATTCTTCTCATCGTCTTACCTCGATGATGCATGACGAAATAAGACTCTCAATCTTCAAAGTAACTAATGGTTACAGTGCATAAACACCTTAATCGAGAAGTAAATAGATAGTCGGGGCACATAGAATACGTCTGCATTTTCAACATGGTCCGTTAAAAAGCATGTGAAAATCGAAACTTCTGAATCAAAATATGCTTATTACAATTCATATTCTATCCTAACCTCATCGGAAGAGATTTTGTTCCAACAAATAAGCAAGTAGGCAGATGGTAGTTGATCTATTGATCGCTTGGGCGTCCTTCAGCTTGATCTATCTATTCATTTTAAAAGCCATAGTATTAAAGGGCACCAATATATCCTCGCAAAACAGGTCACCAATATATAGATCAACTCCTTGAATGCTGCACATATTCTTGTTAATCCTGTACTATACTACTATACTAACATAAGGAAAGTAAGAATCAGTGTTGAGACATTGTTGAAATAAATAATAACTAACACGTAGCAACAGTTACATGAAACTGTAGACATATTTGTCGGAAGGAAACCTGAGTATTGGCGCACTTAATTCTATGGAAGTTGCTTCCATAACCTTGCATCAACAGCCACCAATCAATAGAAGCTCTCTTTCCTCGTCCAGCCGCTGATCGGTAACATGTCAAGACCTGATCATACGCTATAACAGAGGCGACACATTTGCGATCTTCGATACGATGACATCCCTGAGGAAGTTGTCGAGACCTTCGCCCGTTTTGCCTGATGCGAGGAGACCATGGAGGAGGCGGTGGAGGCCCTGGCCGGCTACACGGCAAGGGTGACCCGAGGGAGAAGACACGCGAGGAAGGATCCACGCATATCTTGAGGAAACCATGGCAGAGCCAGCGAGGAGGGGGTGGAGACTTTGGACGGCTGCCTGGAAATAGCGATGAGCGACGAAGCTACAACATCGATCTTTTTTTTTTATTTCGGGCATGGTGATCTTGAGGATACGGTGACGGAGGCGGCGCTGAGAAAATAGACGAAGAGAGATACGCGGGGCTTTTTTTAGGGAGAGTACGTGGGCTATTCGTACAGGGAGTCATGGTACGTGACTCCAATATGATTGGATGTTTCCATTGATAACACGTTATTCATCAAACAGATCTAGCTTTATTTTATCTAGGCTTAACCGTGGGGAGTCGTACTGTCCCCATCTACTACTTTATCTTTTTTATGGCTGATGGAGCATAGTTGTAGGTAGTTCAGATTTGGTCTTTGTCACATGTATGTTGGGATTTTTTTTTCAACTTGGGAGTTACATAAATCGTGGGGTTAAGATTGATCAATTATATAGATCAACGGTGTAATTAATTTTAATGATGTGGATTACTGTGGAGACTTCTATGGTGCCTCCAATTAGTGAATATAAATATATATATATATATATATATAAGATGCCATCCCACTGTATATCGAGCCTATATCGAGGTACGTAGAACAAATTTGCTGCAGTCCGTGCTCAACCCTCCTCAATCTCTCTTCTCGGCCAGCCAGCGGATGCGCGGAGCCCATCGTCTGTTTGCTCACATGCGGCCCCACATGTCAGTGAAAATGCAAGAGGACCCACTGAACCTGCACATCTTTCACCTCGATGTGCTAGTGATGAAAAACAAATCCAGTAAAGATCTTCGGTGGCCGCTTTTGGAGTTACTCAAGAGTAGTAAGATTCTATTTACAGTTTAACTCAAGATGCACATCTCGTGGCTTCAACTACCACTCTATATACTAAGACATGTCTAGATACTTATATATTTTGAAAAATAGAAGGCATGTATTATGCAACGGAGGGAGTAGAATGGATGCAAGTTTTTGTATTGGGAAGAAGAGTACATCCATATATTGATAGAGCGCAATTTAGTAGATGTTCTATCACTTTTAGCTAGTATAGAATAGAGGCTAGACATGAGATTAGTGCACTTGTTGATACTCCTACTAGAATAGAGGCTAGACATGAGACTAGATGCGAGGAAGCAACGTCTACTTCTTTACACTCGAAGAAGAAAGAAGCACGCTAGATCGAACCTCCGCAGATCAACAATGAATGCATCGAGAAGGCACTAATCCAACTTACTACATGAGTAGTAAAATGTATTCTTGTGGTTCTTGTTTTCTTTGGTCTTGCTTTTCTAGTCAAAATTATCATTGGAGTTCATGCAAAACGGAGGTCCGTTTGGGGTCATGCGTTGGAGTTGGCCTTACAAGTGGGACTGCAGTTAAGGAAACCGACTATCGGCAAACCCTAACCTCGCCCGCCGCGCGATGGCTGAAGTTAGAGAAACGACGAGGTTGAAGAGATTGCTCTCGCATGGTCTCCAAAAAATAATATGCTGTCAGATGGATGTCGTGGTGGTGGCGTGTGCCGTACTCCTGGACGTGAATGCTTGTTCTGGCCCATGCCACCCTACTACTCCTACTACTTACTCCTACTATATACTATACTACTAGTATATCGAGGATTCGAGGTGCTGGTTACGTACAACGAACACATTAACATATGGCTATAGTAAAAACAACCGCCCGACGCGCGAAGCATGTGAAGCTAGTACAAATAGTGTACTACTATTATTGATTGGCCTCATCTGATAACCTGTTGCAATGCACGTACAATTATGTATTCGGAAAATATTTTTTTGCCTCGTCGCACCACTCACTCAGAGAAGCGACTCGAAAGCCATTCATAAATTTAGTACAGTAAGTTTATCACAGACATATCATTTTATTACATAGAACAACAGGTCATCAACCCACATCGACAATGAGGATACATTATAAATACTAAAGTTTTCACCACGCAACAAATAACAAGCCATGAAATGAACTTCAACTCAACCATTCCTCGACGTTGGAAACGCTTGCTTTGAACCACAAGTGATTCTCTGGGACGGGCCATCCGTTGTCGATCTGGAGACCAATGCAGGACTGATCATCCGGGCTGAAGCGGCCTACTATATCAATACCAGGGTAGGGAACCATCCAAATGTCCGAGGTATAGACACAGTTGCTTCTCATAAATGTGTCAACAGCAGTTGGATCGCCTTTCACCATCATCGGATAGTTTTGTCCAAGGAAGAGCGAGTTTTGTCCAAGACTATCAATTCTGTGCCAGGGAGAAGGAGTTGGCGCTAGCACTCTAGTATCCATCCCGAATACCATGCAACGGGTGTTGGAATAGGTCCGGAGAGTGCGACCATGGGAGACTACACCTGCTTTCTTAGCAGTAACATCATCAGTGGGTTGTATACACACAAGAAGAGGTGATCCATCGGAATTAGTTGCCAGGCGCCACAGAGTATATCGGCGCTGCTTGTCCTCATGCTCGTGATCATCACCATCGTCATCTCCCCCTTGGTTATAAAAATCTTCAAGTATAGGTGGTGGGATGTTCACAGGACCTTGGAAACACAAGAAGAAGGTTAATTGGTAAAGGGAAACTTGCTAACCCGCATGCATGTGGATGAAACAATTATAATTACGGTGGAAGACAAACGTACTGAGACAACGAGGATGCCATGCATAAAGAGTGCCACGAGTGGTGCAAGAAAACACAAGGCCCTCGTATTCAATTACATCACAGTACTCCTTCGTGCACAGAAACTGATTTTTGAGCAATATTCATCGAGACAAACCATCAAGGTCGGCAACAAGCTTGTCGAAGATAGCAACAACATCATAGTTTTTGTAATTCCAAGAGCGGTTGGGAATCGACAAATTGCTATCTTCCGTAGAAGACAGTCACCATGATCATATTTGAACGTGTGTACATTACCGGTGTGCTCAACCTCTAGGCAGTGTGCTGAGATTTTTGGAAGTGGAACCCGGTGACGAGTGTACACATTCACAAGTTCCCACTCGCAGTTGGACCCAATGTAAACAACCCAATCTCCATTTGCGCCCGCCCAAGCCTTGCCCTCAAGCGATGGCATCTTAACATCACATGTATCATTATCAAGCGGCATCAACTTGCACAGGGCGAGGCCTCCGTCGTGCCGGCGCCAGTCATCAGGGTCACGACGAAGAAGATAGGGGAGATCAAACCGCTCCTTGACCCTTGGGTTCCTTGCAATGATGTTATTAGTTGAGTCGATAATGGGCTTGAACGAACCTGCCATGCTAGCCAAGGTGATGACGTTGCACCCATCAATGAGTTCCTCCACCACATCATCTATTAGATCGGAGAAAGAATAACGGGGTCGTTTCCGGCCTGTTCCCTCCATGGAGAAGACGATCGAACAATGGCAGAAGAAAGGGTGAAGGGCTGAAGGAAAATGGAGGGAGATGAAGAGTGTGCGACAGCAGTTCCAAATCGAGAGGGAAAGGCGAAGAGTCGGTGGACGGTTGCGAGTTTGCCACGGTTCACGAAGAGGCGGCCCGGCCTACACGTCCATTTGGAAATACTCCTACTACTCGTCGTCGTCTCACTGATATGTTGGAACGGGACCACATGTCAACGAAACATGGTGTGTAATTTCTCGTGCAAAATGCAATTTGGCCGCGTTGGCCCGAGGTGACGCATTAGTTATCGACCTTTATTTTTTTAATGGCGTGCCAATCAGTTTTGAAGCACGAAAAACCGGGACTGTACACAGAGAAAATATAAACTACTCTACCACTCCCCCACCTCTAGTACTAATAGTATAAAAAAGATATATAGGGTGGAGCTTCAGTGCTTTCTTGCTAAGGGCTGCCCACTTGCTTCTCACACTACCACCCTCTCTCCAGATCTAAAAAAGACGGCCCCCCTCTCCCTCCTCACCGGTGGTCACAGATCCGCCGGGGAAGAGAAGGACGTGCAACGTTGACGCACTCGTCATCGGCGAGCGAGGTCATGCATTGACGACAAGGCCGTCCTCTCAGACCTAGCGCCCGTGCGGGATGTCCTCCGTCCCCAAGCTCGCTGCCGTAGTGTGTGCGGAGGACGACGACCACGAGCGAAGCCACTTCCCACCGACCCTCTGGTATGCTACCTCTTTTTGAGCCATAACCTTGTTCTATTGCCCCATCTGCTACGTCGTTGCATGTGGATCTTTCTCCACTCCACCATCTTCCCAATTTGCTATCCTCTACTCTGCTGGCCACGCAGACGAAAACCATAATTTGCACTATTAAAGGAAACCCTAGTTCATGCAGACTAATCCATGTCTGGGTTGAATAAGGAAAGGAAGGGAGACTGTACTGTCCAAGAGAGTAGGCATCGAACCCACATCTAGGTTGAAAAGGGGAAAATCAGTAGCTAAGGAACGAGTCTCGTGTCTCTTGGTTGAAGAAGGGTAGAAAGGCATGACAACACAATAGAGGATGACCAGGTCGATCGGTTTGTTGTCCTTGCATAGGAAAAAAGGTGGCTAAAGAGAACAAAAATGGGACCATAATCCACATATGCTGCCTGGATATTTGTTGCTTTGGGAAACCATACCTCCCTCACCACTCTGCGTCCGTGGAGGTACATCGTACTGGTGCTTCCCATGCTCTTATTGCCACTTTTTTGTTGTTAGTATAACGCCAGCAGTCAAGTCAAGCAATGCTACTGCTAAAGTGATGCCACATTTAACTAATGCCGCTCTCAGTCTAATGCCACCCATAAATTTAAGCAATGCCATTTAATGTCACTGGTTTATTTCAGGGTTAGCTGTTGATTGTGGATGTATTAAAGATTTTTCAGCTATAAGACATTCTAATGCTGTTGCATAGCCAGTATACCAACGATGAAACTTGTTACTCCCGTCAGATTTTTGCACTGTTAATGCTTATAGATTACATACCTCACTTTCATGAGATAAGTTAATTTTTTTATATAGTGTCACCAAAATGCCAAGGCGCTGATGTCATTTTATTCTGGTTAAACTACACAGACAATTATGAAGACAAGAGGAAAGGTTAAGAGTGGGCAACTCCTCCTCCGGCTGTGCTCTTGAGGAGGTCTGTATGTTTGTCTCTAATGCCTGTCGACTACATACCTGACATCATGATGTAATGTTAAGTCATTTCCTTTTGTACAGTGTCACTGAATTGTCAAGGCGGTGATGGCATTTTATTTTAGTAGAACTGCACAAAATTTGCTTAAAAGAAGAGGAAAGGTCAGGAATGGCTCAGTTTTTCAGAAAAAACTACTGTATGTATGCCTTCCTGACATCAGCCGTGGTTGCTTTATTTATTCCTTCAAACAGGTGGTTAGAAACAGTCTTGCTACCTTTTCCCATTAAGAAATTGGAATGCTTATATTTGTGAGTCTATCCTTCAACTAGTGCCACTTTTAGAGTAATCACACTTTCAATATCTATGCAAACAGGAATGCTCGATTTTAGTGGAACTGCACAAAAAGTCCAACTGGTTCAACATTAGGAGCATGTTTTTTCCCAACATTTATATCCAATTGGTGGCACTATGAGCTGTTCATTACGAAGGTACATGGTTTGCTACTATCTTGCTACTCTTTTTGTACTGTCATTAGATAGTAACACTAGTGGTTTGCATGTGAATTTATTGGCAGGGTGGACCTACATTGGAGGTGCAGGACAGGATTCACTGGTTGGATGCTCAATTTTGGTTGTATTGGTTTCACCTCTTCCATCACTGCGAACTTGGATATCCTTGGTCTGATGAAGAATAGGCGCTATATTTCTGCTCTGAACCAGCAAATCAATTCAGTATGAAATTGTCCAGGGCAAAACATAACTGTATCAGATTGTCCAGTGCAGAACATGACAGATGCTAAGCGGAAGAGACATGTTTAAACCGAAAATACAAGGTGTGGTATATGTTTAATAGCTGCTTGATATTTGTGTAGACAGAGATGTCTGCCCATTGCTATTTGGCAAACCAACAAAGTGCCCGCAATTTTGGTTGAACTGCACAAGAGAATAGTATAGTCACTGCATGCAGTGCCATTTGAAAATAGACACAGAAAGATTGGATATTCACTTCATGGACTGCAGAAAATTAGTATTGTACTATTTATTGGCCAACACTAGGTGCTTCATTGTTTTGGTCTGATTATACAATGGGCATCATTTTGCCTAAGTTAAAGTTTGTATTCCGAAAATAGTCTCACTGTGTGATCGAGGGAAGACCAAATCATATTGCAGTGGATGTTCCTCCATCATGTCTGGTTCATTCCCATGGTTCCAGCTGCTGGTGAAACCACTTACGTTTGCAAGAGGAATTGTAGACTTCACAAACAAATTTGTCTTTCAGTATGTACTGAATGTTGGCCAATAGAAGCATCCATGTTAGTAGGAAGAAGAGATGTTTTTTCTAGATCTTTGCTTTTCGAGCTACATATTTGTATATAATCTGTGAGTCATTGAGATGCATTAACATGTTGATCTTATGTATGGGAATCGTACTAGTTAGTTTTAGTTGCGACGCAAGATCCGAAATGGCTGATCTTTGCTTTTGGAGCTACCTATTTGTACATGATCTGTGAATCATTGAGATGCATTAACAGTTACTTATTTTTGTTCGCTCAGTGTTTACAAGTTACTGATCGATCACTAGCTAGCCTACAAATGCGCTCCTAGCAGTTTTATTTGCGACGCAAGATACAAAGTGGCAGTTTTTTGAATAAAAATGCCTACCTATGAAGAAACTGACAAGCTACACTATTGATCCTACACGGATAAAAATGCCTACCTCTGAAGAAACTGACAAGCTACACTATTGATCCTACATGGATAAATAGCGGATCACACACGTACTACCTCCTTTCCGGTTTGCAGGGCTCAATTCAAGAAACGACCTACTCGATCCTACACGAATAAATAGCGGATCACGAACGTACTAGTACCTCCTTTCCGGTTTGCAGGGCTTAATTCAAACCTCTCACCAACCAAGGTACTCCCTCCGTCCGGGTTGATTAGTCCCGTGAGCAAAGCAGCAAGACCAAGGCATGGCAATAATTAACGACATGCAGAAGTTTAAGCCTAATAAATTCCAGCGATTTAAGTGGCTGCATGCGTGCCCTCAGCATGCAGAAGTTTAAGCCTAATTAAATCCAGCGATTTAAGTGGCTGCATGCTGCTTCGCGTACTGCCTGCGAGCAATTCTGAGTGCCTGCATGCAGCTGGCCGTAATTAAGGCAGCTAACTGATGCGAAAAAAGATACGCTTTAATTCCGTGGAATCATTATTGACAAGGAGGGAGATGATTCGAGTGCACTCGTTTGACCACCATGCTGGCGTGCGACCCAGACGGGACGGGACGGCACAGTCATAATTTCAGTTTCTCTAGTTTTCCACGGCAAGCTGGCGAGCTAAGCAATTATGCATTGAATTCCGATGACCGTGGCGCTACCTTCCTCCTATAAGTACTGTTTCCCGGCCGTCTCCGGTGCCACCGTGACCCAACTCGCCATATCCTCATAAGCCTCCACCGGCCCGACGTCGCTCGCCACGTCTGCCATGCCCCCGCCCGTCCGCGGTAGGCAACGCCGGAGGCGGTCACCGCCGGAACTAGTGTTCGGGTTTTCACCGGAAGGCAGACGGAGGGAGGAGGCATTCTATCTGTCTTTAGATCGCAATGCGGAGATCGAGGAGTTGTTGGAGCGCGACCACATGGCGGAGGAGCAGGAGTTGTTGGAGTGCGACCGCCTGGCGGAGGAGCAGCGTCTCGCCGGTTTGCACCGCCAGCGGGACATGGAGCAGCAGCACACCGACGCTCTGAGTCGCGAGCAGAGCGCCCGCAACTGGGCCGACTACTTGGAGGCCGGCGCCCGGCAAATAGCCCTGAAGGCTGTCGGGCACGCACGCATTCGCGATGCCGATTTTTCCTACCAGCTCGTCAAGTGGGTTTCCCGCTTGGAAGCCGAAGCTTCGGTGGACCACGCCGGCATGGAAAGGGCCAACGCGCGCGAGCAACGCGCCCTATCGCACCTCTGGCAAGTCCGAGGCAAGGCGGAGGACGCCGGTGCAGGCATTTAGCATGGAGAGCAGATGGCGGCTGGCATCGTCTAGTTAGCTAAGAGTAAGTTAGTACTTGTACGCTACTAGAGTGTTAGTGGGAGTAGATAGTTCACTTGGCTATGATGGTTGTCAACGTGGAAGTTCAGTACTGTATATGTGGATCAGACCTGTTACTTTGCTCTGAATGTTGAACTTTCCGTTTGAACGTATGGAATGGGCTCTTATTTTTTTAAATGGGTTGTATTTGTCCTCCACGGTTTAGAGGCTGACTTGTGGGCCTAGCAAGTTGACACGTACACAATCAGGAGATGATTGTACGTGGAGAGGATGATAGCAGGGACCCGCCAAGGTCATGGCAGTACGCAAGCAAGTGCCTCCTTATTTCAAGCCAATAAAAAAATGGCTCCTCCTAGTGGATTTCTGACATCTGGTTCCCATGCCATTGTCAACGTAGTCAATAAACGAGAGAATTGCACAACGAGCGGCTGATACCAGGGACCCAGCAGCTCACCCAATTATTTTTGTTTTGGGTTAATTTGATAAATGCCACTCCAAATCTGGTGTATCCGAGAAATGCCACTGCAATTTCCAAACTTTGAAAAATGCCATTTCATGCCATTTCTAGTGGCATTTTTTGAAGTCTGGAGTGGTGTTTTTCAAAGTTCGCAAACTGCAGTGGCGTTTTTTCAAAGTTTGCAAAAATTGTAGTGGCATTTTTCAAAGTTTGGAAATTGCACTGGCATTTTTATGAATCGCCATAATTGGAGTGGGATTTATCTAATTTGTTTTTGAGACGGAAGCAGGGTGTCAACTGGGCTGTGCGGGACACTCTGGCCTGTCTAGACAGCCTTTTCTTTTATGTTTACCACAGACCAGCCCAGTAGTTTTTTTTTCTTTTTGAAAATGGCTAGCCTAGTTTTTTTGTGATTTGTCAAGTAAGTCGCTTTATCAGGCTTGTTGGGCTGCAAATCTTTCAAGACGAGGAGAGTGGCCTATCAGTAATGAGAAATGAGCTGTACATTTGTAAAACACATCAAACCAGCAATTATTTTCAAATATCTTTTTTTCATTTCGAGATTTTAAATTGCATCGATTTTTATGCGTGGACAATTTATTGGATTTTATATTGATATACATTTATTTTTAAAATCAGTCTGAATGTGACTCGAAATTTCGGGATTAAAAACAGTTCAGACCGCACCGACATATGCAAAATTTCGTATAATTTATTAACCGTGGCCACAATATGGGCTGTAATGCTAACATAAAGAATATGGGCTCCAAAAAACCCGTAAGAATTAGCAAATGGGATGAAAAATATTAGAAATAATGGCAGATGGGATGTATGCTGTTTTCCACAGATTTGAGGCTTTCCTAAAAAAAGGTTGACGCACAAGCAGTGACTGTTGGATGTCCATCAAACGGCCATCGTGCTTCTTCAATCTCTGCTCTTCCTGCTCCAACCGCTCAAACAAGCGCCGGCGGGACTGCCTGCTCCCTCCTCCCCGCGGCCGGCTGTGCTTCCCCACTTTACTCCCATCGCTGGCCTAGCCATCCCTCTACTCACCCACACCTGCTGTTATTCTTCGGCGACGGGAGACGAACCAGTAAACCCTCGTACAGTTGTACTCCCCTCCGCGTGGGAAACAAAAGAAACAACCGAGTCTTCCCTGCCTCCGTGTCGTTCCCTTCCTAGGCCTCGCCGTCGTCCACCGCCATGGTGCTCTCGGCGCGGCCTGGTCAACGTGGTTAACGACCGACATGCATCTGAAGTGGACTTTAGGTGGAGAGGCCGACAGCTGGGTCCACGGCTGCACGCAAGGAAATGCCTCCTTATTACGCGCAAAATAATGATTCCTCCACCTGACATCTGGGACCCACCGAAAGGGCCTCTGTATTTCGCGAAAAAAACGTTGCCGCCGCTGACAGCTCGGACCCACCAGCTATATCTTCGCACGCAAGGAAGTGCCTCCTTATTACGCACAAAAAGAATGAATACTCCCCCTGTTAGCTGGGACCCAGTATAGTGGCAGGCTGACTTGTGGGCCTACTAAGTTGACGGGGATGGAGGGCTTTGTCAACTTAGTCAATATGCACGATTCTAGCTCCAGTGACCGTAGGATGTCCATCCAACGGCCGTAGTGCTTCTTCAACCTCTGGTCTTCTTGCTCTAGCCGCCCAAACCAGCGCCGGTCGTGCCTCGTGCTCCTGCCTCCCGTGGCCGGCTGCGATGCGGCGGAGGCCTCACCGCCCCCTACTACTCCCACCGCTGGCCAGGCCATCCCTCTACTCACCCACACCCCCTGTTATTCTACAGAGACGGCAGCCTCACACCGCAGCGAACCAGTGAACCCTCGTACTCCTCTACGCGTGGGCATCCACTGCCGCGTCTTCCTCGGCTCCGCATCGTCCCCTTCCTAGGCCTCGCCATCGTCCACCGCCCTGGTGCGCTCGGCGCGGCGTGGTCAACGTGGTCAAGGAACAGCTTCCATTGGATGTGGACTGTACGTGGAGAGGCTGACAGCTGGGTCCACAGCCGCAGCAAGGAAGTGCCTCCTTATTACGTGCAAAATAATTATTCCTCCACCTGACAGCGGGGACCCACCGGACGGGCCACCAGTATTTTGCGAAAAAAATCGTTTTCCCCTGACTGCTGGGACCCACCGGACGGGCCACCGTATTTCACGAAAAAAACGCCCCCCCTCCTGTCAGCTCGGACCCGCCGGAAGTGCCTCCTTATTACGCACAAAAAATGAATACTCCCCCGGCTAGCTGGGACCCACCTTGGTGGGAGGCTGACTTGTGGGCCTACTAAGTTGACGGGGACGAAGGGCTTTGTCAACTTAGTCAATATGAACGATTCTAGCTCCAGTGACCGTACGATGTCCATCCAACGGCCGTAGTGCTTCTTCAACCTCTGGTCTTCTTGCTCCAGCCGCCCAAAGCAGCGCCGGTCGTGCCGCATGCTCCTGCCTCCCGTGGTCGGCTGTGCTGCCGCGGAGGCCTCACCGCCCCCAACTATTCCCACCGCTGGCCAGGCCCTGCGGCGACGGCAGCCTCACACCGCAACCGAACCAGTGAACCCTCGTACTCCTCTCCGCGCGCGTGGGGGCTTCCACTGCCGCGTCTTCCCCGGCTCCCCGTCGTCCCCTTCCTTGGCCTCGCTGTCGTCCACCGCCCTGGTGCCCCCGGCGCGGCATGGTCAACATGATCAAGGAACAACTTCCATCGTAAGTGGACTGTACATGGAGAGGCTGATAGCTGGGTCCACGGCGGCAGCAAGGAAGTGCCTCCTTATTACATGCAAAATAATTATTCCTCGACCTGACAGCGGGGACCCACCGGACGGGCCACCGTATTTCACCCCCCTGACTGTTGGGACCCACCAGCTACATCTTCGAAGGCAAGGAAGTGCCTGACAGTCGGGACCCACCTGGTCGAAGCGTACGTAGCGTTGTCATTCTGGTCGCGAACATGTACGTACATATATACTGGTGGATGTAGAGGCGCGCACGTGTCGTAGTAGAGGCGCGCACGTGTCCTAGTAGAGGCGCGCACGTAGCATGTACACGTACGTACAGCGGCCAGGGTGCAAAATAGAAAATACGGCCACGTATGTGTACATACGGGCGGGGTCTCGAACGCCTACTCGCGCATACGTATGGCGAGGGCTCGTGTACATGGCTGGGTCGGAACGGAGAAACAGCGTCGTCGTCGTGTTCATGGGGAGGCAATGGAATGCGTCATGTTCATGGGGAGGCAACGGAATGCGTGGTCGTGTTCGTCAGGAGGCAACGCGGCTGGGTCAGAACGGAATGCGTGGTCGTGTTCATCGGGAGGGCTTGGACGGAAGAGGCGATGGAAACGAGGCCCGGCGTACCGCACAACGGAGGAAACGGACCTCCTACGGTCGAAACGGGGGTCCTGTTGATCGGGAGGGTTGTGGCGTACCGCAAAACGGAGGAAACAGACTTGTGTTGGAGCGCTACGGTCGAAACGGGGGTCCTGTTGATCGGGAGGGGTGTGGCGTACCGCAAAACAGAGGAAACATACCTCCTACAGTCGAAACGGGGGTCCTCTTGATCGGGAGGGGTGTGGCGTACCGCAAAACGGAGGAAACGGACTTGTGTTGGAGCGCTATGGTCGAAACGGGGGTCCTGTTCATCAGGAGGGTTGTGGCGTACCGCAAAACGGGACTCCACGGGATACTGTTCATCTCCACCATCGACCCGGTCCAGCCTCCACGAGCTACTGTTCATTCACCGTCGACCTCCTCCAGCCTCCACGGGCTCCTGTTCATCTAGCCTCCACCGCGCGCTACTCCACCGGCTATTGTTCAACCACCCCTCCACCGTCTACTGTTCATCCAGCCCTCCACACCAAGGGGTCCTGTTCAACCACCCTGCCACGGGCACCCCTCCACCGTCTACTGTTCATCCTGCCCTCCACACCACGAGTTCCTGTTCATCCACCCCTCCACGGGCACCCCTCCACCATCTACTGTTCATCTAGCCCTCCACCACACCACGGGGTCCTGTTCATCTAGAGGCAACGCCACCACTCACTATTCATCCAACCTCCCCCCCCCCCACAACACTCACTGTTCATCCAGAGGCAGCATCGATCGGCTTCAGTTAGTAGCAGTAGGCAAGGAATCGCTCGATCGGGTCTAGTTAACAGCCATCGATCGATCGCTCGGGTTCAGTAACACATAGCTTGCAGTGCAATCGCTCGAGTTCAGTTAGAGCCCAACGCCTCGCACACATGCGCGTATGTGTACGAGAGAAACGCGCATCGCTCGGCCCCCGACCTCCCACCGTAACCGGGAACTCCCCGAATTTTTCCTCCCCCTTGCTGCTACCATGGCTTTTTCCATCATGGACGGCCCAAAGAATGTCATGCAGCTGCGTCTCCGGCCCGCCCAGGACGAATAGCCCATTTTTTGTCATGATTTTTTGTCATAGAAGTAGGAGCCGACCACATCTATGATGATACCGGGTTTTGTCACAATTATCATCATAGAAGTGTCATATGTATGATAGAAAAAAATTTCGTTCGGCCCAAAATGTCACGGATGTGTCTTTTTTTTTGTAGTGACTGCGTCGCCCCCGCCGCCGCCTTGTCCTCCACCTCCCCCGACAGATGCCTTCCCCGACCTCCTCCCTGTCGGCGCCATCGCGCCTCACCGCCGAACTCCTCTACAACGGTGGTGAGAACCCCATCCCCCTGCTTCCCTCTCCCCATCGTCCTGCACGTCCATCGCCGCGCTCAGCGCGCCGGCCGCCCCTGTTCCCCTGTCTTGCCCGTCGTTTCGCACCTCCGCTGCCACTGCTCGCCCGTCCACAGGGCTGCTGCTGTGCCTGGGCGTCACGCGTCGCCGCACCCCCCCCCTGTGCACTCCGCCGGCGCCGCCGCGCCCCTTCTCCGCTCGCTCCATGCCCCGTGTCCGCCCCGACAAGCGTCCGCTGGCCGCCGACCACCCGTCGACCAGGCTCCGACCACGACCTCGCCCACTGCAGTGTGCGCATGTGCGCGTGTGTGGCCAGTTGTGCTCCTGACCACCGGGGCCCAGCCTCTGGATAAGAACGAAAAACAAATGAACAAAAATAAGTGTTAATTAAAATATTTTGTTTGTTAATTAATTAGGTAATTAGCATAATATAACCTAGTGATAGATGGTCATCACTGTTAATTAAGCAAGTTTTCATAAACTACTAAAGTTATGAGTCAATGATAGTGGGACCAACTTGTCAGGTTGACTAGGTCAACGGTCAATGCTAACTGGGTTGTTGACTTTGACTGGCCCCACCAGTCAGTCTCTGCCGACTAGGTAGTTGACCAAGACAACTGGGCCTACTGGTCAGCCACACAAGCCCTTCTGTGGGTACACTTCTGCGTACCCATAGCAATTTAACCTTTAATTTTTGAATTAAAACAATTTCGAAAGTGTTTTAAAAACTTTAAAAATTAATATAAAATAATCTGTAACTCGGATGAAAATACTTTCTACATGAAAGTTGCTCAGAACGACGAGCCGAATCCGGATACGCAGCCCGTTCGTCCGCCACACATCCCTAGCATAGCAAACACGCAACTTTCCCCCTCCGGTTCATCTGTCCAAAAACGCGAAACAATGGGAATACTTTCCCGGATGTTTCCCCCCTTCGCCGGTATCACTTACTACCGCGTTAGGGCATACCTAGCACCGCGTATTGCCTCATTATGTTTTGTGATGCTTTGTTTGCTCTGTATTTACTGTTTCTTTCCCCCTTAGACCCCGAGATCGGCGCTGATGCCACCGAGTACGACTACGTCACCGACGACCCTTCTCCCTGTACAACAGAGCTTCCAGGCAAGCCCCCCTTTGATCACCCGATATCGCCTATTCCTTCTCTCTACTACTTGCATTAGAGTAGTGTAATATGTTACTGCTTTCGGTTAATCCTATTCTACTGCATAGCCTGTCATTGTTGCTACAATTGTTACCCTTACCTGCAATCCTAAATGCTTAGTATAGGATGCTAGTGTTCCATCAGTGGCCCTACACCTCTTGCTCGTCTACCATGCTATACTACTGGGCCGTGATCACTCGGGAGGTGATCACGGGCATATGCTATATACTTTATATTGTTACATTACTTATGATATTGTTCGGAGATGGGGGCTGAAGGGGCAGGTGGCTCCATCCCGGTAGAGGTGGGCCTGGGTTCCCGACAGCCCTCGTCTGTTACTTTGTGGTGGAGCGACAGGGCAGGTTGAGACCACCTAGGAGAGAGGTGGGCCTGGCCATGGTCGGCATTCGTGGATACTTAACACGCTTAACGAGATCTTGGTATTTGATCTGAGTCTGGCCACTGGCCTATACGCACTAACCAACTATGCGGGAACAGTTATGGGCACTCGACATCGTGGTATCAACCGAAGCCTTCGTGACGTCAGCGACTGAGTGGCGCGCGCCGGATTGGACTAGAACGCATGCTAGGCTAGGTCTGCTTCCGGCCGCGTTCGCAACTTGCAGGTGTGTAGTGGGCGATGGGCCCAGACCCCTGCGCGCATATGATTTAGACCGGCGTGCTGACCTCTCTGTTGTGCCTAGGTAGGCTTGCGATGTGTTGATCCTCCGAGGCCGGACATGACCCAGGAAAGTGTGTCCGGCCAAATGGGATCGAGCGTTTTGGGTTATGTGGTGCACCCCTGCAGGGAAGTTTATCTATTCGAATAGCCATGATCTTCGGTAACAGGACGACTTGGAGTTGTACCTTGACCTTATGACAACTAGAACCGGATACTTAATAAAACACACCCTTCCAAGTGCCAGATATAACCCGGTGGTCGCAATCTAACAGGGCGACGAGGAGGGGATCGCCGGGTAGGTTTACGCTATGCGATGCTACTTGGTGAACTTACCATCTACTCTCTTCTACATGCTGCAAGATGGAGGTGACCAGAAGCGTAGTCTTCGACAGGATTAGCTATCCCCCTCTTATTGTGGCATTCTGCAGTTCAGTCCACCGATATGGCCCTTTACACATATACTCATGCATATGTAGTGTAGCTCCTTGCTTGCGAGTACTTTGGATGAGTACTCACGGTTGCTTTCTCCCTCTTTTCCCCCTTTACTTTCTACTTGGTTGTCGCAACCAGATGTTGGAGCCCTGGAGCCAGACGCCACCGTCGACGACGACTCCTACTACACCGGAGGTGCCTACTACTACGTGCAGGCCGCTGACGATGACCAGGAGTAGTTTAGGAGGATCCCAGGCAGGAGGCCTGCGCCTCTTTCGATCTGTATCCCAGTTTGTGCTAGCCTTCTTAAGGAAAACTTGTTTAACTTATGTCTGTACTCAGATTTTGTTGCTTCCGCTGACTCGTCTATGATCGAGCACTTGTATTCGAGCCCTCGAGGTCCCTGGCTTGTATTATGATGCTTGTATGACTTATTTTATTTTTAGAGTTGTGTTGTGATATCTTCCCGCGAGTCCCTGATCTTGATCGTACACGTTTGCGTGTATGGTTAGTGTACAATTGAATCGGGGGCGTCACATAGACGTTCCGTGGAGTTTCAGGTCATTCCAAGAACTTTTGTTTCTGCACATAAATAACACCATGGCAATTCTGCTGAAAACAGCGTCAGCCCGGGTTAGTACCATTCAAATCATGCAACTTACAGTCCAAAACAAGGGCAAAAGTGTTTGGAAAAGTAGATACGACGTAGACGTATCAACTCCCCCAATCTTAAACCTTTGCTTGTCATCAAGCAATTCAGTTGATAAACTGAAAGTGATAAAGAAAAACATTTACAAACTCTGTTTGCTCTTGTTGTTGTAAATATGTAAAGCCAGCATTCAAGTTTTCAGCAAAGATTATGACTAACCACATTTGCAATAACTCTGAGGTCTCATGTTTACTCACACTACTAGGGAAAAGCCTAGCAGTAGCGTGGGTTTTCGGCCTTTTAGTAGCGCGGGGGGCGGCGCTACTAATAAGGCGCTATAGCTAACGTATAGCAGTAGCGTTGGTCCACCCGCGCTACTGCTACACAAGTGTTGCAGCAGCGTGCTTAAAGGAACCTCGCTGCTGCTAATAGCTATAGCGCGCTTCCCCTGTGCGCGCTACTGCTACAACTGCGCTGCTGCTAACTTTTCTCCACTCGCTACTACTAATTTTAGTAGTTTTTTGTTTTTTTGTCGGTATATTTGTTTTGTATTTGAACAGGCTTTATAGAAGAATCTTTAGCACATACAAATGTCATCATGATACGCATACAAATGCCTGCGAGACCACAAATGTAATCATAGCATATACATACAAATAGTCTCGTCATAATCATCATCCAACACAAAGTGGTATCTTGTCATCATCTCGAAAATAACGATACATGCAAGTCTCGAATACTTGCAACTACAACGTCATCCATCTAAACAAAGGTATACGCGAGAAGAGCTATCACTATGAGTGAGAGCGGAACTATGCAGTACATGAGATGGCGGTTACGAGTCCTCTCTCGCGCTAGCGTGAACCTCAAGTAACTAGCTTCTCCTTCTTGTCTGCTTTTGAAGCCTTTATGGCTGGCGTCCGAGAACCCATTCACTTGCGCCTGACACTCATGCCACTCGTTGTACACCCCCGGAACCTTCCCTTTGTACACGACATAGCAGTTCCATCTCGCCATCAAGAAACTAGGTACCTGTTAGAGATGCATGTTCATGAAGAGGATGTACAATCATATATATGCAACAAAATATACTAGAGAACACCGAAAAAGAAAGGGTTAGCAACTAGATGCAACTAGGGATCGTGGACATCACAAAGTTGCATCGCTACAAATAGTATACAAGTTCAACCGACACATATCATCATCATCGGCATCATAAATCACTAGAAGTTCCATCCTTCCATATCATCGAGGATGGACCCTAGCTTCTTGAACGGCGTGAGGTCTAGACGTTGCATGCCTATGCGAGTTCGGACGTCAGCTCGCGATATAGGGCCGTGGTGGAACATCCCCTTCTCATCGACGACTTCTTTCATGATGATCGTCGCAATGTCGCTTTGGATGCGAAAGAAGTCATCTCTAAGTTTATAATCCGCTTCTCCATGAGATTCTAGCCACTTGTGGATATGATCATCATTTCTGCTTCTCATGCGAAGCTTTTGGTGATCCGTGTTGAACTGAATCATGAGATGGAGGATGTAGAATCCATCCTTCTTGCTTGGTTTTGGGACTTGGATGCAGGAGAAGTTAGTTTTATGCGCGAAACCCATCTTCTTGTTCCTTTGTTTCCTGATCTGCATGTGGCCACCTCTAAAGCTGAAGCCTTGGAGAGCATCATCTAGAATATTCATTATGTGGGTGTAGTCTTTTTTCTCGTAGTCTCTGGAAGGGTCAAAATACACGGCGTGGGAGACTTGCGGATAAAGAACGATAAGGACGGCGCGCCCGTTGCTGCGGGGAAAAGACACCTCAAATTATTCCCCATAGAGAGAGAAGGAATGATTGAAATGTATGAAAGGGTTGTTCGAAACTGACTTACTTTGGATGATAAGGCACGAGGACAATTTCGGCATGACCTTTGCTAAAAAATGGACATATCGAGCGCCTGAAATTCACCGGAACGGAAATGAATCAACATTCCGGCGTAACATAGGCAACTCGGATCATTTACCAAAACATGACATGTCCAAAACATGACATATCCACATATCACATGTCCAGTTCAAATTTGCATATAAATTCAGCAAATTTTGAAACCTATCTAAATTCATAACTAAATAGATAACCTAATTAACATAACTAAAACCTAAGTAAATTAACCCTAGCTAGCAGAGAGAGAGAGGGGGGGTGGTTTACAGAGGGTGCAAGGCGAGGAGGCAGGCCCGACGACGGCCGAGGTTGGGAGGGGAGGAAGCAGAGGAGGGAGGCGAGGGCCGACGGGTCGGGGGCGAGCGCCGGCGCCGGGGCGAGCGCGCCTGGGTCGGGGCGGCGGGGTCGGGGGCGAGCGCGCCGGGGTCGGCGCGGCGGTCGGGGCGGCGGGTCGGGGGCGAGCGCACCGGGGTTGGGGGCGAGCGCGCCGAGGTCGGGGGCGGGCGCGGCGGTGCGACGGGGCCGGGGAAGAGAGAGTGGGGATTTGGGGGAAAAGAGGCGGGATGAAGCAGGGAGAGGGAGAATTTTGGGTTAAGTGGACGTAGCAGTAGCGCGTTTTCACGAAACGCGCTACTACTATTACGAGCAGCTATAGCGATTTTCTGCAGAAACCGCTACTGCTACCTTGACTAGCTGTAGCTCTTTTTCACTAAAGCGCTACTGCTATAACCAGTTTCCCTTTTTTCTTTTCCTCAGCATAATAGGAACATATATATTACATCATTGGACCCTTGCATAATAATGGCTAAGTGTGTATACAAAATAGGAACATATATATATTACATCATTGGACCCATGCATAATAATGGCTAATTAAGTGTGTATACAAAATAGGAACATATATATATATATATATATATTACATCATTTGACCGATTCCTCAGCGCTGACGTTTTCGTTTTTGAGTCAGCTTCTTTCCCTTCTTGTTCGTCGAAGAATAATTGAGCCCCTCATTGTGACTTTGCCTTTTCCATGGAGTACGATTTTTCTTTGGTAATGTAGTATTGATTCTTCTTTTGACGTATACTTCATCATCATCGTCATCTTCCCTCATTGGGTTGCCATACTGATCATAGTCTTCCTCGTTGGCGACTCCATCCATTCCAATGATGTTTCTTTTGCCTTTCCTCACAACAACACGACTGGGATTGCATGGGTCGGTTATGAAGAAGCATTGTGTCACGTGCTTAGCGTGTACCCATGGCTCGTTTTTTGCGATAGCGTTCACGGTAGCGCTCTTGGCGTCGGGTATAGTCATGGTAGTGAAAATCCGGCTTTCTCTTTCGACATTCTTAGCCCATCTGACACGGAACATCGTCGTGTTGTGCAGTCCAGAGTAGTCAAGCTCCCAGATCTCCTCGACCCTTCCATAAAATCGTTCAGTTGCGCCGTTGTCGCTGCCGGTCATGCATTCCATCGTCACCCTGAGTTCTGATATTCATCACTGTCCATATCTTTGGCCTCCGTGTAGAACGTGTATCCGTTGATATCATATGCCTGATAGGTTACGAGGTTGGGCGAGGGGCCATGTGCTAAGGCGTATATGAGCAATCCGTCCTTAGAGCCCTCCTCCGGGGGATTAGCAATAATATGCTCTTTGAACCAATGCAGGAAAGTGGAGTTGTGCTCTCTAGTAACTTCGGCGTCCGTCCTGCATACCCCCCGGTCACGATACTTCTTTGCGATAATTTCTTTGTGCAGTGCCACGAAAGGATCTACCTCGTCTAGGTGTTGTAGCACTACCAAGTTTGCTCTGTCAAAGTCGCTGCGTCGATCTGAGTATGCCACGTGCAGTTCCCTGCGACCGTTGCAGTGACCTTCTCCTTCGAGCCTCCCATCGTGCTTGTTAACGGGCAAACCAACACTAACACCAGGCGGCTGGTCTGCGCCATATAGAAAATTCTCACAGAAAGAGATGCACTCTTGTGTCAAATAGCCCTGGACGATGCTTCCATCCGGACGGGACATGTTACGAACGAATCCTTTGATGATCCCATTCATCCTCTCAAACGGCATCATGTTGTGCAGGAATGACGGCCCCAGGTCTATTATGTCATCCACAATATGGACACACAGATGCACCATCACGTCAAAGAACGCGGGCGGGAAGTACATCTCAAGCTCATTCAGTATCACAACGATCTCTTCCTGTAGCCTTCGGAGCTGCTTCACACTGATCGACTTTCGAGAGATGACGTCGAAAAAGTTGCAGAGACCAATAAGCGTGTCACGGACGTGCTTGTCCATTATCCCTCTAAGGGCAACAGGTAATATCTGCGTCATCATCACATGACAGTCATGAGACTTCATCCCGCTGAACCTTTTCTTGTCCGTGTCTAGATATCTACTTATCTTGCCACAGTAACCGGAACTAACTTTGACTCCGGTAAGGCACTTAAAGAATTGATTGATCTCAGCCTGACTTAAGGTGAAGCAAGAAGGGGGGCAATAATCCTCATTCTTTATTTTCTTGCCCTTCTTCTCCCGTGCCTCTGTCTCCGTCTCTGTCTCGTCTGACATTTTACGGGGCGGCATGTGCAGATCTTCCCTGATTTTCAAATCTTGCAAGTCTTTTCTTGCCTTCGGCCCATCCTTGGTCTTATCCGGCATGTTCATCAGTGTTGCGAGCAAGCTCTCAAGGACATTCTTACAGATATGCATTTGATCAAGGCAATGAGGTGTATCGAGTTTGTGCCAGTACTCCAAGTCCCAGAACACAGACCTCGTCTTCCATACCTTCAGCAGCGGCTCCGGCGCCTTTCTCATCGTCTTTCCCGGCGCGGGGCACTCCTTCCAGTTTTTCAACAGCTCATCGATTTCGGCACCGCTCCGCTTACGTGGAGGTCCTCGATGCTCAGCGTGACCATTGAATAGATCTCCATGGTTTCTCCACGGGTCGTCCTGTTCGAGCCATCTTCGATGCCCCATGTACACGATTTTCCCAGACCCGCCATCTTTCCTTGACGTTAGCTGCTGAGACGTCGTATCATCCATGCACCGCGTGCATCCGCAATATCCATGGCACACCTGGCCTGCCACATATCCGTAACCAAGATAGTCGTGCACTGTCGTGATCAGCGCGGCTCTCATGTTGAAATACTCGCCTTTGCTGGCGTCCCATGTCTTGGCCGGTGTTTTCCATAACGTGTCTAACTCCTCCTGAAGTAGCCCCAGATACAAATTAATATTATTTCCTGGTTGTTTCGGCCCTTGAATAAGCATGCTCATGTGAATGTACTTCGATTTCATGCACAACCAGGGGGGAGGTTGTACATCCATACAAACACGGGCCATGTGCTATGGTTGGTGCTCTGGTTGCCAAACGGATTCATGCCATGGGTACACGCGCCGAGCACGATGTTCCTTGCATCACATTCAAAATACCGATAGAAGCTGTTCAACGCTCTCCACTGGCTTCCATCCTTGACGTGTCTCAGCTTCGGATCATCTCCATCGTCGGGCTTCTTCCTCTCCGCGTGCCAGCGCATTAGCTTTGCTTCCTTGGGATCTACAAAATACCTCTGGAGACGGGGAGTGATCGGTAAGTACCATACCACTTTCTGGGGACATTTCTTCCCGGCCTTCTTGTATCGAGAAGCATTGCACACCGGACAACTTGTTTTTTCCGCGTGCTCCTTCTGATAAATTATGCAATCGTTGATGCATGCATGGTATCTAACGCATGGAAGATCAAGAGGGCACATGATCTTCTTGGCCTCATCAACACTACTAGGACATAGATTACCCTCGGGAAGAACATCCTTTAGGTACTTGAGATGCTCATCGAGGCTAGTGTCGGTCCATTTGTTTTTAGCCTTCGTCTTCAGCACTTGGAGCGTGAAACTCAAGCGGGTCACCTCAGGATTGCAACCATCATACAATGGAGTGTTCGAGTCTACCACCAGTTGCTCCAGCTTAGCCTCCTCTCTAGAAGCAGCTCTCTCAGTATTCGTCTCCTTGCGAAGCAATGCTTCAACATGAGGGTCCCGCACGATTGAACTTAGTACCGACGAACTCTGCTATGTGGAGTCCATGTCGTTCTCTCCGCCGCCATGTCCGGCCCCTTCTCCGCCGCCATGTCCGGCCTCTTCCCCGCCGCCATTATCGATCATCTCTTCGTCTTGCCCCGTGTCATCATTTCCTACCCCGTCGGCATCCTCAACATCGTCATCCTCATCTTCAGTTATCCACCAAGTATAGCCATCCATGAAACAAGTCATGAGCAAGTGCCCTCCACACGACCATCGACATGGGGGTCAAGCCAAACTATTCCTTTGCATTTTCGACACGGACATAAAACCTCTGTCAGGTTATTTTCCTTCATGTCCTGCACCGCCGACCGCAACCACCTATCCACCATCGTTCCACTGACCATCGTCAACTCTGCATGGTAACAATAAACAAATTGATTAAAAAAATGCGTGTATTCATCAAAGTCATACAAAAATTCGGCATGACCTTCCTTAAAAATAGGACATATGTAGATCTAGAGTTTGCCCGGAATTCGCCGAAACGGAAATAAATCGACATTTCGGCAAAACATAGGCAACTCAAATGCACAATTTGGCGTCAACTCATGCCACACACACAATTTCCATAAAAATATCACACACACATGCATAAACATATTTCCATTTTGCAAAAGCATGAAATATTAATCACACCTCTATCTCTAGATCGAGCACACGGTGGAGATGATGATGTAGGGAGGTCAAAAGTGCACAAAGCTCTTCTTGACAAAGAAATATCTAGTTAGGGGGGAAATAGGTCACTTAACTAAATGCTACATCTACCTAGCTAGCTAATTTGGGAGGAGACAACTTCAACTAGTGGAGGGGGGAGGAAAAAGAGAAAGGTGATGAATTAATGGAGGTGGTGTAGTTATAGCTAGGAGTAATGAAGAGAGAGAAAGGTAGGTAGAAGAGGGAGAGTAATGGGGGGAGAAGTATTGAGGAAGGATAAGAGTGAGAGAGGGAGGATGTGGGAGGTAGGGGAAAGGGAGGAGAGGAGATGGGGAGGGGGAGGTGGAAAAGGTGGTGGGTGCTGCGTCTTAGCAGTAGCGCGGGAGAGAAAGCGCACTGCTGCTAAGAGCGTAGCAACAGCGCGCTTTCCTGTCATGCGCTACTGCTAAACGGCCAACCCTGTGCACAATTTCAAAATTAGCAGCAGTGAGATGACAAAAAAGCATGCTGCTAATATGGCATTAGCAGCAGCGGGCTCCCTGGCGTCGCGCTACTGGTAAACTTATGCCGTTGTGTACTGTCGGTGGATTTTTGTAGCAGCGTGGTTTAAGCGTCACGCACTACTGCTAAGTTTGCACCAGTAGCGAGCTTGCCATAGCCGCGCTGCTACTACTTAGCAACAACGCCTGTTTTTATGCCGTGCTGCTGCTAAGATTCTGTGTATAAGGTTTTCCCTAGTAGTGTCATATCAATAGCATAATCAACTAGCGAGCGATAATAATAAATCTCGGATGACAACACTTTCTCAAAACAATCATAATACGATATAATAGGATGGTATCTCGCTAGCCATTTTTGAGACCGTAAAATATAAATGCAGAGCACCTTTAAAGATCAAGGACTGACTAGACATTGTAATTCATGGTAAAATAGATCCAATCATAGTCATACCCAATATAAATTAATAGTAATGGATGCAAATGACAGCTGTCGTGGTTTTGTCACGACAGATGTCGTCATGAAAGGACTTAGTCGTGGAGCCATTGCAACGGGTTAGCTTGAATGGGTTAAAGCGGACACAGGGACGCAAGGGGTTTTATACTAGTTCGGCCCCTTCGATGAAGGTAAAAGCCTACATCTAGTTGTGATGGAATTGATGGGGTTTCGATGACTAGGGAGCAAACAAGCTTCCGCTAAGTCTCGAGTTGTTGTCTGTTGTCCTGAACCGCCGCCGGGTCATCCCCTTATATACACGGGTGACGCCCATCGGTTTACAGAGTCCCGAGACCGTCTCATACACGTGCCCGGTTCGGTCTCTACTATTTCTAACTTAAAATACAAGTTACATACCGACGCCGGTTTACGGCTATGGGCCTTAAACCAATTGTGGGCTTGAACCCTTACATATCATCCTCATCTGCCTACGTGGGCTTTAACATACTCAACTATTGATGAAGTTAATCCGGCCTGTCTGAGCCGGTTTACGCCAGGTAGTAATATCCCCAACATTAGGCCCCAGATTGATTTGAACAGGTTCATGTCAATCCTTAGCAAAAAACTTCATCTTCAACAGCTTCTTGTAATTTGGTAAACCGTCATGATGTCATCTTCTCAGATCGTTGTAAACTAGCGTGACATCATCTATTATAAAGAAATGATACCTCCTTATTAATAGATCTGCGACAGTCGAGGCGACAGCTCCGTTTCCAAACTTGCGGCCCCTTGATTTTCGCGCCTGACACATGTCCCTTGCTTTATAAATAGGACCGAGGGGTTATTTTCTTATCCCCTTCGTTCCCTTCTGCTTCGTCTTCCTTGCGCCGCTCAGCTTCGGAGCTCCGCCGCAGTTGTCGACTTCTGCTCCGACCTTGGCTGTTGCATCACCCTGAGCGTACCAGAACATCGCGGCGACCTTTTGCTTCTTCCTCTGCTCCGGTAAATCTCCTATCCTTTCCACCATAGATCCGTTCTAGGGTTCCCAAGATCTTGAGTGTTCATCGTTTGTTTCTTGTTCATACGATAGACCTCAAATGAATCTGTAAATCTCTGCTCTGTGTATTAATAACCTTTGGCCTCCGTTATTACTTATACATCTCAAAACCATAGATCTTAATCGCACCCTTACTCATTGGTTCGGTACTGCTTCTTTTAGGCTTTGAATATTTTTCTCTTTTCTGAACATGCTCCAGATCCAAAACTGTAATACAACCTTGTGAAATCTGTTTACTTACTCATCTGAAATCTTAACTCTTCAATGTTTAGACCAGGCGGTTTAACTTTGTAGAGAATTGATAAACTAGTGTATACCATTAGTCCCCTTGTTGAACCGCCAAAACCATTTTCCAGTGATACTATTATGTTTGCTGAACTCTGGTTTGTAGATAGCTTTTTCCAGTTTAGCAAACATATATCATCACATAACTGTCAACATATTCTTGAACCGGTAATTACTGTATTTGTAGATCTCACCATGGCCGAACAAGTGTATGAGTGCAACTGTGTCCCTTCTCGAGTGACCGAAAATCAATTGAATAACTTGGTTAACACTGGCGCTTTAAGTAAGCAAGACGCCATTCACTGGAGGGTCCCTGGCCCGGAATATCCTCCCAAACCTAAAGACGGAGAAGTTGTGGTTTTTGCTGATCACTTAGCCCGGGGCTTCAACCCTCCTGGTTCAAAGTTTTATCGGGATGTCCTAGCCAACTTCCAACTGTGTCCACAAGATACTGGTCCCAACTCCGTAACCAACATCTGTCACTTTCAAGTGTTTTGTGAGGTGTACCTTCAAGAGGAACCCACAGTGGAGTTGTTCCGGGATTTCTTCCACCTGAACCGCCGTACTGAATTCACAGACGGACCCAATACGGAGCTGGGCGGTATGGCAATTCAGAAGAGGAAAGAAGCCACCTTCCCTCATGCTAAACTTCATATCCACCCCAAAGAGTGGAACCAAACATGGTGTTACTGCAAAGACACTTCTCCTTCTGAAGAAAATCCCTTGCCGGGTTACCGTCCGGAGCGTCTGAGCAACACACACCCCCTTCCACAGAGGCTGATTGCCAAGGAGATAAGCAAATA
This sequence comes from Triticum aestivum, assembly GCF_018294505.1. Lineage (NCBI taxonomy): Eukaryota > Viridiplantae > Streptophyta > Magnoliopsida > Poales > Poaceae > Triticum > Triticum aestivum. The sequence continues at coordinate 631,690,904 of NC_057812.1, read as the reverse complement.
TGCTCCTCAATTATCCAAGCTTAGGGCTTTCATGGCAAACGGGTTGACAGGGGTTAACCTTGCTCGCTGCTGGATATCTTGGAGCATACTGCCCTTAAGCCAGCGCTCTGGTTTGATGTGCGAATATACCGGAGACGTAAAAGATGTTCAACGACACATAGACATTCAGCTTACAGATGACGAAGTTACTGAAGCTGTGAAAAAGCTATTAAATGAACCGGAAGCCGCCTGTGCCCAAACCGCTTTGCCTCCTTTCTGCGCCATTAACAAACCGCTAGCTGTAAGATTCATCCCTTACACTTTCCTAAAATTGCCTTTGTCCCAATACACTCTAAGAATGTTATCGTTATTTTTAATAGGGCGATGATCCGTTTTGGAGCAAGAAACCTCCGCAAGATAAACCGGAGAAGCCAACCCGGCCAAAAACCATAGTTGTGAAGAAGCTCGCGAATAGGAAAAGAACCACTGCATCCTCCGATCCACCAGCTGATGATGATGTGGGTAACCCGGATCTTGAGGTAGATCTTGACTCACTCAGTTTATTTTTCAGAAGCCTTATTGATGATGATCATTGCCAAGACGACGCTGAAGTCAGTCATGCTGATGCTGTAGAGGTAATCGTTCTTTCTTCTGATTCAAACCCTTTGCCTTCACTAAAAATCCGTCGGGAAAACCGGAAAGTTAAATTTTCTCATCCTCTTGCTTATTTGGATCTAAACTTTCTTGTGAAGACACAATAGCACAAAGCAAGCTGCACAACCCAGCACAGCGGCCAGGTAGTTACCTCCGCCGGTTTACCGAACAGTCCGGTTCGGAAACGCCGTTCAGAGGTCTCTGATTCACCTGTTACTACACGCCCTAAAGCGGGTTGTTTTCATCAACCTCTTAACCCATCTGATTCCAATTATCAGGGCACTTCTCATTCATCCTCCGGCGAGTCATCAGCCACCAAGCTTCCCCCGCTTAAAATGGTGATTGGGTAAGTTATACTCCATCTTGTATTTTTGATATATTACCTTTAGCAAAAATTGTACTGATCCTTGTTAACTTCTTTTCTCGGGGCCAAACCCAGACCAAGCAAGAAGGCTCGCCTGAATAATACGGCAGAGGAGAATGCCGCTACTGAACCGGACAAAATACCAGATCCTAAGGAAGCTGACCATGATGATGTGCTAAATGACCAACCACCGCAAGACCATGACTTTGTCGCTGAAGAGGCAAATGTTGATACCACAGGCCCTACTAATCAACCAACAAGCCCTATCCGGGCTGACAAAATGGCTGGTCCATCAAAGAATGATGACAAACCGGCAACCCCGGTTCAAACTGGTGAAGAGAAAGATGATGAAGTCCTTATCACTTGCATTGGTCGTACCGAGCCAAGCAATCCTGTCGCTTTATCCAGGCACACTGCCAAATATGAATTCGCTGCAATTGGTAAAGGCAAGTGGAATGCCGATTTGGCAACCTATGCCACTCTGAATGCCCAAGATCTCCATTCCGGCTATCTGAACTGGCTATACACCAGCCGTGACTATGAAGCTGGTCTGGTCAACATGATGAAGGACAAATATGAGGTACTTTCCTATACGCTTCTCTGCTTTGTATGTTATAATGTTTCAACTCCAATAGCCCCCAAGTGACGGTTTAAGATTTCAACTTAAACCGGGACTTTCCAATATGAACTTCAACTCATCTGTACTTTGCTGACGTAGCCCCCAAGAGCCGGTTCAACTTCATGCAGTTAAACCGGGACTTTAGAGAATAGAAAATTCCAGTATCAGTAGTCATTGAGCAAATAGCCATTAGCCCCCAAGTGCCAATGTGAATACTTGTATTGAGCTTGGGACTTTGTTGAATTTGTATGATGAAGAGCAAATATGCATTAGCCCCCAAGTACCAAGGGCATAACTTGTTATGTGGTTGGTACTTCAAATCTGTACCGTCATTTTCATCATATAATTATCTGTATGTAGGCTGAGCTGAGCAAAAAGGAGAGTCAAACCGCCGACCTGCAAGAAAACCTGAAGTCACAACAAGCCGAAACCTCTAAGGCAAAAGAGGAATTAACCAGCGCTTTAAGCGCAATGGAAAAACTTAAGGAGGGCTACAACAAAGAGCGGGCGGATTGGGCCACTGAGAAAGCCGCTTTAACACAAAGGGCTGAAAAAGCTGAAGCCGCTCTCAAATTGGTGGTTGACGAATTAACTGGCGTGAAGTGACAGGTTCATGCCATGACTGCGGCTATATTTGTGAAGTATCCTTGTTCTTCTAATTCGAGCAGACCTTTATATGTATCTGCCGGGTTAATAACCCTTATAATGATATAGGAACTCGCATTGGCCACTTGGGATCAGATGTATGGAAGAAACTGAAGGCTGCTTATACATTGATAGAACAACTGTACATGGGTGCCCAACGGATCATCTATACCGCATCTCATAACAATCCGCCGCCCACTTTGATCAAAGACACCCTTGAAAGGCTATCCATGCTCCCTGCCCGGGTTGAAGAGATGAAGAGATCCGCTGCGAGAACAGGTGCTATAAACGCCTTAATCCGGGCCAAGGCATGGGTTCCTGACTTTGATACTGTTGAAGCGGCCCAAGGTTATCCCAGTTTGAACGAAGATGGGACAGAGTTTAATGAAGATGATCTTCGAGCCATAAACCGGGAAGTGCGTCTGAGGGAGTCCTGGATTAGGGGGTGTCCGGGTAGCCAGACTATAACCTTTGGCCGGACTCCTGGACTATGAAGATACAAGATTGAAGACTTCGTCCCATGTCCGGATGGGACTTTCCTTGGCGTGGAAGGCAAGCTTGGCGATACGGATATGTAGATCTCCTTCCGTTGTAACCGACTCTGTGTAACCCTAACCCTCTCCGGTGTCTATATAAACCGGAGGGTTTTAGTCCATAGGACGAACAACAATCATACCATAGGCTAGCTTATAGGATTTAGCCTCTCTGATCTCGTGGTAGATCTACTCTTGTACTACCCATATCATCAATATTAATCAAGCAGGAGTAGGGTTTTACCTCCATCGAGAGGGCCCGAACCTGGGTAAAACCATCGTGTCCCTTGTCTCCTGTTACCATCCGCCTAGACGCATAGTTCGGGACCCCCTACCCGAGATCCGCCTGTTTTGACACCGACATTGGTGCTTTCATTGAGAGTTCCTCTGTGTCGTCATCTTTCGGCCCGACGGCTCCTCCGATCATCAACAGCGATGTGGTCCAGGGTGAGACTTTTCTCCCCGGACAGATCTTCTTATTCGACGGCTTTGCACTACGGACCAATTCGCTTGGCCATCTGGAGCAGATTGAAAGCTACGCCCGTGGCCATCAGGTCAAATTTGGAAGCTTGCACTACACGGCTGACATTCGCAGAGATTTGATCTTCGACGGATTCGAGCCGCAGCCGGGCGCGCCACACTGTCACGATGGGCATGATCTAGCTCTGCCACCGAACAGTGCCCTGGAGGCCGTGCCCGCATCAGCTCCGACCCTTAGTTCGGAGCCGACTGCGCCAATCGTGGATGGGTGGCTGGACCCCGCCTCAGGGGCTGCAATATCTACGGCGATCGAGCCGAACACCACCCTTGTCCTTTGCGAAGCTCATGACTCCAAGGTGCCGGACTCTTCTTCGGACTCCGAACCCTCCGCACCCATGCTAATCGAACTCGATTGGGCGCCGATCATGGAATTCACCGCCGCGGACATCTTTCAGCACTCGCCCTTCGACGATATTCTGAATTCACTAAAGTCTCTCTCTTTGTCAGGGGAGTCTTGGCCGGATTATGGTCAACACGATTGGGATGCGGACGACGAAGAAATTCGATGCCCACCCACCACCCACTTCGTAGCCACTGTCGACGATTTAACCGACATGCTAGACTTCGACTCTGAAGACATCGACGGTATGGACGACGATGTAGGAGACGAATATGAACCAACGCCTATAGGGCACTGGACAACCACCTCATCTCATGATGTATACATGTTGGACACACCTAAAGGAAGCGACAACATGGAACAAAGGGATGTAACGAGGGATCGTTCCCTCAAAAAGCAGTCAAAGCGGCGACGTAACCGCCGCTCCATGCCCTGCCTCGACATAGATAGCAGCCATACGGACCCAGCCACGGAGCAGGGCGAACCGGCGGTCGATGAACATGCCATCGAGCAACCGTCCGAACAAGACAACCTGGATAAACAAACCGCACAACCCGTCCTCGGCGAAGATAACATTCCGGATGACCTCACGCCGGACAAACTCCTAGAACAGGTAAACCTCCACAAAAAGGCTCACCGCCATGGCGCATAGCCTGAAAAAACAGAAGCGGAAGCTCAAAACCGCGGAAGACGCACTCCGGATCAGATGGAGGAAAATATTCAACACCCCACACAAATACGGCGATTGTCGCCACACAAAGAGCTACCTGAAGCGAAAGCTACTGCCCGAATTTGATGAGGAGGCCCTAGAGCCCCCAAAATCAAAAAATAAGGAAGCCACCCGGTCGGATAGACGACCCCATGGCCAACACAGAACGGCATATGGCACCGCACACAAACCAACACGCGATCCACCCAAGGATTCGCATCAAAAGGATGGCCCAACCAGGTCTCTCTATGGGCCAAGAAAGCAAGCTCTAGTAAGCAATGCTATGCAACAAATATACGAACAACACGGCACACCCAAATACAGGGGTGCGGCACACCCCCTCTGTTTCACCGATGAGGTGCCGGACCATGAATTTCCAGCGGGATTTAAGCCCGTAAACATAGAGGCGTACGACGGAACAACAGACCCTGGAGTCTGGATTGAGGATTATATCCTCCACATACACATGGCCAGAGGAGACGACCTCCACGCCATAAAATACTTACCCCTCAAGCTCAAAGGGCCAGCCCAACATTGGCTTAAAGGCCTTCCCGAAAACACCATTGGAAGTTGGGAAGAGCTCGAAGAGGCTTTTCAGGCAAATTTTCAAGGAACCTATGTCCGATCTCCGGATGGAGACGATTTAAGTCATATAACTCAACAGCCCGGAGAGTCAGCCCGAAAACTCTGGAACAAATTTCTTACTAAAAAGAACCAGATAGTCGACTGTCCGGATGCCGAAGCCTTAGCAGCTTTCAAACATAGTGTCTGAGACAAATGGCTCGCCAGACACCTCGCCCAAGAAAATCTAAGAACAATGGCCGTATTAACAAGCCTCATGACCCGCTTTTGCGTGGGAGAGGACAGCTGGTTAGCAAGACGCAACACCAGCGACCCAAGTACATCCGAAGTCAGGGATGGAAACGGGAAACCACGACGCAATAAGGAACAGCGCTGGAATAAGGAAAGAAGCTCGAAGAGCACGGCAGTCAATGCCGGATTCAAAAGATCTAGGCAGAATCAGAATAAGCTGCCCCTCAAGAATAATAGGGATGAGCTATCTAACCTAAACAAAATCTTGGATAAGATATGTCAAATCCACAGCACCCCCGGGAAGCCTGCAAACCATACCCACAGAGAATGTTGGGTCTTCAAGCAATCCGGCCAACTCAACGCCGAACACAAGGGGCTCGGCACACCAAGTGACGACGATGACGAACCCCACAAGCAGAGCGTGGGGAAACAAAAGAATTTCCCACTCGATGTCAAAACAGTAAACTTACTTCACGTGACAAGAGGGAAAAATAGAGTGGCGCCTATACGGCCTACCCCCAAGGAGTCCCGCCACTGGTTGTTAAAACCAATCACCTTCGACCATCGGGATTACTCTAGAAGTATCCAGAACGAAGGTTGGACTGCCTTAATATTAGATCCAATAATCGAAGGACTCCACTTTACACAAGTCCTGATGGACGGTGGCAGTGGTCTAAACCTGCTATATCAAGATACAGTCCACAAAATGGGGTTGGACCCAACAAAGATTCGCCATAGCAACACTTCCTTTCAAGGAGTAACGCCAGGACCGGATGCCCATTGCACGGGTTCTATCCCGCTAGAAGTTATGTTCGGCTCTACCAATAACTTCCACTGCGAAAAACTAACCTTCCACATCGCCCCAATTTCAAGTAGCTATCAAGCACTACTGGGCGCGAGGCTTTCGCCCGCTTTAACGCGATACCGCATTATGCATCCCTTACGCTTAAGATGCCCGGTCCACGAGGCATCATCTCACTAAAGGGAACTATCGAGTGTTCCTCACGCATAGAAGAATATGCGGCTACCTTGACAGTCGCACATTGACACAGCTTCACCAATCAAAGCACCTAAACAGGTCGTTAAGACCACAGACACGGCTCGACGAGTCCGGCATAAACATACCATTGGTAAAGGCTTAATAACTGCATACCCCTGTACAAGGGGCTCCGCGCACGTAACACATGAGACAATAAGGCTCAATTTCTACCCATGTTGAATTATACTTTGTTTATTTAGTATAACGTACATTTTGCATGACCTTTTTCAGCCGAGTTCCTCTCTTTTTTCAGATGAACACCATGCTATACCCATCCAGGACACGGCACAACGGAGACACAGGCGCAGACGTGCAGCAGGGACCTGTTCCAAGGATTCTTTTTAGATTAAGACCCTGCATAAACCTTTTTTACTGTCTCTTGTTGATACACATCCCCCGGACTCTCAGTATAGCCAAGGAGGAGGCTGGTGTCTTGGCATGTGGCCACGTCAGAATTTTGCGCGTACTTGGACACCAGAGGCTTATTATCAAGGGCACTGCTCAGCCCATTTTTCATAAAGACCGAATACCTTAGGGAGTGTTCGGCGTCGCAAGTTTGGCCTTATATGCATTAGCTCTGAATCATGTCTTTGGTCAAATGTTGGGTTTGCCCGGCTCCTGTGTTTTGCTGCCTTACGTTCCGCACTATCGGCTAAGGCAGCACTAGGAGAACTACTATGATTGTGCCCCCGTTGAGCCAGGCGAGCACCTCAGTAGAGAAAGCCGAAAACTGACTGTCATGATATAGCGTGAGACTAGTTAACCACTTGATGACCCATCGGAATCTTCGGGATTCCTCCGCATTAACAAAGGGTCGTTTCCCAGCCAGGCACACACGCGCCCGAATTCTGGCAAGCATGGTGCCATCAGGGGCTATATAGTAGCTCCACGGTCAAACTCCTATGGCTAAGTGAAAGTGATAAAGCATTATAGTCCGGTTGCCTAGTTTGCTGCGCTACCACCTCCTTAATGGACCAAGACATTGGATTAAGTGTGATGATGCGCCTTTTGCGAAAACCCCTGCATTATATGCGTGGGGCTGAAGCCAACGACTGCAATCTTTCAGGTTATATATACATATACATAAACGGCCGCACATGAGGCATTATAATTCTTGCAAGCACAAGTATAAAAAGCTTCTACATTTCAGCAAAATATAGTTTTCAATAAAAAACACATGTTATTCGAACATAATAACCTTCGAGCACTTTGTCTCTATTAAACGAACGCCCTCCAGGACTTCTTGGAAGTAGTGCTCGGCAGGCACTCGGCTTTTGCCCGAATCTTGGGCTGCAACAGCAGTGGCCTCCATCTCCGCCCAGTGTGTCTTGACACGGGCAAGGGCCATCCGCGCACCCTCCACACACGCTGACCTATGCATCGCGTTGATATACGGCAACGAACCAAGGAACTGCTGCACCAAGCTAAAATAACTGTTCAGCTTTGGCCTTTTCGGCCACAGATGATCCACGACATACTTCATGGCGAGTCTGGATAACCTATTCAGCTCGGCCCATTCGGCCAAACGATCGGGTAATGGAAGCGGATGCTCTGGATTGTGGAACTGCGACCAGAAAAGCTTTTCCACTTCGTGACCCTCCTGATCTCGGAAGTGTTCGACCACATCAGCGGCACTCACCGCTAAATCTAGATATGCATCCACCAAACTCCACATCCGGTCCAACGGAGCATATTTAGGATCCCCGAATTTCATTCGCGGCATAAAGGGCTTTCCAGCCGTGATATCTCCGGCCTGACGCAACTCCTCCTTCATCGCTCTCATCGCAGAACGAGCAACCTTGGCCATCATAATGGCCTTTTCCAGGTCTGTCCGCTCTGCCCGATCTTCTTTCTCAAAAAGCTTGCAGTGGTCTTCAACTCCACAGCTATCTCGGCCATTTCCTTTTTGCTTTGGCAATGAGCAGCATGTTCGGCTTTCAACTCCTCAATCGCCTTTAAGGCAGCCGCATCGCTTTCTGTGGCTTGCTCCTTGGCTCGGGCAAGCTCTACCGGAAGGTCCTCCACAGCGGCAGCCCCATCTGCATCAGGTGCAGACATTGTAAGATACTGGCGTCAAGCTCCTCTTACCAGGTGGCTCCAGAGAGATTACATACCTTGTGCCTCGTCGAGCCGCTTGTTGACAAGCGCGATGTCGGCATCTGCCATGTCAAGTTGCCGCTTTAGTTCGGCAAACTCATCAGTCCGGCTAGCCGCCGGACACTTCGCCACCTACACATGAAAGGCAACATATTATACCTGGGATTATGATCCTCTGCACGCCGTCACTTTTGACACCGCACAGAGTCTCAGGGGCTACTATCTACACAGGATGCATCTTATATATGCAGAACTGGCAAAAGGTACATCATTTCACGTACCTCAAAACCTGTCAGTAAACTCCTGACGGCCTCATGAAACCCGCTCTCCGCGGATGAAATCCTTTCAATCACCATACCCATCAACGTATGGTGTTCTTCTGAGATAGACGCAAGCCCGAGCAGATCCTTCAGCTCCTCTGGCCGTGCACCGAACGGTGCCGGACTCGTCCGATGGCCTTTTTCAAAGGCCGGATACGGATGGCTTTGGGGGGCCATATGACTGCCTTCCGGCCCTGTCGGATTTGGAGAAACCCTCCGTGACGACACCTATGGGTCGCCCGCCTCGTGAGGCGGTACGGCAAGGGGAGGCGTTCCGCTCTCCATCATCTCTGGAAGAAGATCCCTCGAAGATGAGCTCTGCTGAGAAGGGCTGAGATCCGAACTACAAAGTAAAATTTCGGTTACTTTCCTCAGGAAAAAAACAGGGGTGTTTATCATTTTAAACTCCCCTCTCTACTTACGGCTCGGTGGAGGGCTGACCCCCTTGGGGGCACAGTACGGCCGAGGTATCCCCCGACGCAGGACTCTCTGGGGAAGATTTCTTCCCCCGCTTTGAGACCATGGTCTCCGGATCTTCAGAGGCACTCCTCTTCTTCCCCTGGGTGGAGGAATTTTTGATTCCTCCTTTCCCAACAGACTCCTTCGAGGAGGCGGTAGCTCCCTTGTCCCCCTCCTCGTTCTCTTCCAAAGGCACGATCTCCAGCATCCTGGTCAACACGGGATTCGGCGAGGTCTCAAGAAGGGGGGCCGGACACCTGATTAACTTCACCTTTGCTACCCACTCTTGTTTCAAAGACAACTCTTTTAAGGGTGATGTTGTGATGAATGAATGGATGGTGTGTCTGGAAACAGGGCTACTTACTTGAGTATCCGGATGATTGCAGCTTAGTCCTGCGTCCTCCGTAGAATACAGACACATTACTTGTGGTCCGAAGAACAATTTGTACATCTCCACGGGCGTCATGCCAAGAAAGTGTTGGAGAGCTCGCGCTCCCTCCGGGTAGAACTCCCATAGACGGAGAGGGCGGGCAGGACTCGGGGAATTAACATAACCTGCGTCACCACGACCAGACTGATATCTCTTTCTAGGAGATCTCGGATGCGGCCTTACAATAGGGGCACGTCTTTTGACGGCCCCCAGTCCAGCCCCTTATTGACCCATGACGCTAGTCGGGGCGGGGGACCTGAGCGGAAAACAGGCGGCGCCACCCACTTGGTGCCCCTGGGAGCGGTGATATAGAACCACTCTTGTTGCCATAAGCTGAACTCCTCCTGAAGAGAGCCCTCGGGCCATGGAGCGTCAACATTTTTGCTTATAACAGCACCTCCGCACTCCGCGTGCGTTCCCTCGATCATCTTCGGCTCTACCTTAAAGGTCTTAAGCCATAGTCCGAAGTTAGGAGTAATGCGAAGGAAGGCTTCGCACACGATGATAAACGATGAGATGTGGAGGATGGACTCCGGAGCTAAGTCGTGAAATTCCAGCCCATAATAAAACATGAGCCCCCTCACGAAGGGATCCGTCGCGAAGCTGAGCCCTCGGAGGAAGTGAGACACGAATACCACACTCTCATCAAGCTCGGCAGTAGGAACAACGTGCCCTTGAGTAGGCAGCCTATGCGAAATTTCGCCGGTCAAAAACCTGGCTTCTCTCAGCTTTAGTACGTCCTCCTCTGTAACGGAGGAAGGCGTCCATCGGCCTCGAAGGTCGGATCCGGACATCGTCGAAGTTCCGAAGCGCTTGAAATCTAGGGCCTTGGGTGTTGGTACTCGAGGCAAAGGGCGAAATCGATTGAGAACAAAAGAAAGGAGTAAGGCCTTGGTCTCTTTATAAGAGGTTGAATACCAAGAGCCCCCCCCCCCCGTGACCATTCGGAACTCGCCTTTGATCGAGGAAACGTACCAACATGCACGATTGGGTTACCCACGTATGTATTGATGAGAATCCCGCAAATTAAGGGGACACGATCTCTGCTTCGACAAGACGTGCCAAGGAAACCGCCTCGCTAAACGCGCTGAGGTGGGACAGTAAAACGATTTGAATAAAGGCTTGGTCGTGGTGTGATGTCGCGCCACGGAATACGTCAGCAGATTAGATTTGTGTAAATATTATTCTCTCTATGGCAATATGTGGAACTTATTTTGTAGAGCCGAACACTATCCTTGTCTTCAAAATCTTCTACGAAGTATTCGGAGGAGGAACCCGCCTTGCAATGCCAAAGACAATTTGCGCGCCGGACTCGTCGTCATTGAAGCCTGGTTCAGGGGCTACTGAGGGAGTCCTGGATTAGGGGCTGTCCGGGTAGCCGGACTATAACCTTTGGCCGGAATCCTGGACTATGAAGATACAAGATTGAAGACTTTGTCCCATGTGCGGATGGGACTTTCCTTGGCGTGGAAGGCAAGCTTGGCGATACGGATATGTAGATCTCCTTCCATTGTAACTGACTCTGTGTAACCCTAACCCTCTCCGGTGTCTATATAAACCGGAGGGTTTTAGTCCATAGGATGAACAACAATCATACCATAGGCTAGCTTCTAGGGTTTAGCCTCTCTCATCTCGTGGTAGATCTACTCTTGTACTACCCATATCATCAATATTAATCAAGCATGATTAGGGTTTTACCTCCATCAAGAGGGCCCGAACCTGGGTAAAAACATCGTGTCCCTTGTCTCCTGTTACCATCCGCCTAGACACATAGTTCGGGACCCCCTACCCGAGATCCGCCGGTTTTGACACCGACAGCGTCCTTTGGCTTGTCAGTTGGTAGAAGAAGCGGATCTGTCCCACTATCAAGCCAATTACAATGATCAGAACAAACGGGTTGCAGCACCAATCCCTGAAGCAGAGAATCTTGTCCCGCCAATACGTAAGCATACTTATGCTCCTGATATTGAACTATCGTTGTTGATCAGTGACGAGGCTGTGTTTCAAGCATTAACTGGAATTGACTGGGAAAATGTTGATTTCCAGCCGCTGGGTAGGGAGGAAGAAGTTGAACTGGCGCAAGACGATCCGCAACACTCAGGTCAGGCTAGTGGCCAAGCATGAACCGGAAGCCGGTTTAAAACACTGCACGTTGTGATATGCAGAAAACAATGATCTTATTTGGGCACTTTAGTGCCTTGTAATAGGCTAGTTGATACACTTGGTCTTGATATGCCTTCATGCATATTTATTGCAACCGATGCTTCTTTTGAATTATCTATCTCCAAACTGTTTTTCTGTAGTCAAAAAACATAAATCGTCTTCGTGGTTTATCGCCAGGCGGGTCATGATATCTATGTATGTGAAACCAAAGATAATAGCTTAGGTTAAAACATATGACCAAATATTGAGATACATAATACCTGCCATCGTTAGGCATGAAATTGGCTTGCCAATCTTGAAGCGGGGTTGAAAAACCCACGCTGTTGGAGGAGAAAACAGCTCCTGTAATATAAGGCCGATTTACGATGTAAACCGTTCCGGGTTATGATAAACACCGGTTTTACTCCATAATATGATGCTAATAAAAAATCAAACCAGGCAATTAGTCTCCAGATTAAGATTTGACTGTGTCCTGTCAATTTGTAATTTACAGTTGAATCGGTTTAACAATGTCAGTTTAAAAAAACAACAAAAAGAAAAAGGTCTTTAGCAAAAAAGAACAGAATTCAAGCAAAGGCAAAGATAAAACCATTTGCAAATGAGGCTTTGAGGCAATCAAGTGGCATTACCAAGGTCGGACACGACCAAGCCCCCAACAGGCGTAGCTATGGTTCGAGTCAGCCTGGTCCCCAAATGATGCGTTGGCATTACGCCAATCAAGAGGTGTACCGATGGTTCGGGTTCGACCAAAGCCCCCAAGTGATGTTGTGGCACTAGGCCGATCAAGAGGCGTGACTATGGTTCAGACTTGACCAAGTCCCCAAGTGATGCTGTGGCTTTTCGCCTACCAAATGGCGTTGCTATGGTTCGGACACGACCAAGCCCCCAAGTGATATAATATAGAGCTTTTGAGAAGCTAACTCAAGGGGTAAACCAGAGACCGCTTTAAGACAGAAACTCCGTGTAACCACACATGATGTAAAGATAACAGATACCCCGCTTTAGCCGAGGCTCCGGTTTATTATGTTGATCATAATATATACATTGTCATAATATGTACATAAGCAGAGCCTGTGGCTCAAGTATAGTAAGGCTGAAGATGAGCTATGTTCCACGGCCTGTTGGTCTCCTCCTCTGATGTACGTGAGTCTTTGTGCTCTCGAATATCGATCAGGTAGTATGACCCGTTGTGTAGATTCTTGCTGACCACAAAAGGTCCTTCCCAAGGTGGGGATAACTTGTGCATATCCATTTGATCTTGGATGAGCCGAAGTACCAAATCGCCTTCCTGAAAGGTTCTGGTTCTAACTCGGCGACTGTGATAGCGACGGAGATCTTGCTGATAAATCGCCGAACGGGCAGCCGCTATGTCACATTCCTCGTCCAACAGGTCCAGAGCATCTTGTCGTGCTGCTACACGAGGTGAGTCATGACGGATGTCACTGGGGAGAACCGCCTCCGCTCCATAAACCATGAAGAATGGTGTGTATCATGTCGATCTGTTGGGTGTGGTGTTGATTCTCCATATAGTACAGATGGTAACTCTTCAACCCAACAACCTGGCGTTCGCTGCAAAGGAACCATAAGCCGGGGTTTGATGCCTCGCAAGATCTCTTGATTCACTACTAGAAAAACCCCTACTAATGGCGCACCTAGTATGGCCATTAATGGCGCATCTGTGGTGCGCCATTAATAGCACACCATTAGTAATTTTTACTAATGGCGCACCACCTGGTGCGCCATTAGTATCTGGTATACTAATGGCGCACCGCGGGTGCGCCATTAGTATAGGCCAGGGTGCGCCATTAGTATGCCTCCCAGGGGCCATGTATATCCAGGTGCTTTTGCATACTAATGGCGCACCACCACTGGATGCGCCATTAGTAACCACGGCATACTAATGGCGCACTACCCAGTGATGCGCCATTAGTATGCACTGTCATACTAATGCCGCACTGTCATGTGATGCGCCATTAGTATGAATATTAGGTTTTTTTGTTTTTTATTTTCTGTTTTTTGCACAGGTTACAAAATGTATAATTTGACAAAATATAGACAGCACACATCAACAACAGATTCATCGAATACAATAGAAGATTAGTCTTTGAATACAATTCATCATATTAGTCTCCGAATACAATTCATCATATTAGTCTCCGAATTGAAAAGACCGAACAAAGATAGAACATTATATTACAAGTCTCGAGACCGCGAGTAGCGAGTTTGTCTTCACATTACAAGTCGATATCGATCATCTAAACTACCATCACATAGAAGAGAGCTGCGGTCATCACGATGAGCATCATCACGATGAAACTCGTCTTCATCCGGTTCCTCCAACGCTCCCTCCCCTCTCCCGCTAGATAGCGGGCGTATCTAGATTCGGCCTCGGCCCTAGTGGTGTACCCTTTGTAACTGTTACCGCTGAATCGGTGAACCTGTCTCCGACACTCCTCCCAGTCATCGTAGACTCCGGGAACCTTACCCTTGTACACGACATACGTCGGCATCGCTATGCACTAGCCAAACGAAACGTTAGTACCAATTCACAGACAATACATAAGCAATATATAAGTATGCAACAGAACGATCGGAAGAGAAAAGCAAGACATTAATAGCATCGATTACATCTAAGTTGAACGACTCTCGAAACCAAAGAGACATACTACAAGTTCATTAAAGTTTAATTACAACATGAGCCAATCGATGTTTCAGAACTAGACACAGCATCACTGCTTTCGACTCGACTCAAGGGACCGGAGCGTGGATGAAGCCGCCGTCTATCGTGGGAGTCATGAAATAACGGTCGTTGTCAGCCTGCATTTGTAGCATTGTGTCGATGTCACTGTTGGACGGTTGATTGTTGAGGTAGAACTGCCCCGAGGTACGAAGGACATCTTGATGGATGATTTCCGCAAACTCCGACTGGATGCGAAAGAATTCTTGTCGGAGGTCCGCGTCCTGGATTGCCGACACGCTCTTTGCCCAATCTTTGAGTTTACTCGGTAGCAGAAGTTGATGATGGTCCCGTACGATCGCCCGCATGTGATGGATGGCGTAGTAGGCACCCTTCTGACCGCCAGGCGGCTGCTTGACGCAGCAGAACGTCGTATTGTGGGAGAATACGTGCTTGCCGTACTTACGAATAGGCCTGGTGAAGGTGCCTCCAGATTTGGCGTAGCCGGGGAGAACATCATCAAGAACCTTCTTGACATTTGTGTAGTCTACGTTCGACTGACGGTCCGGGTCGAAATACGTGGCCATGGAATATTTGGGGCTTAGGAGGATGAGCGTGCAACGTGTGTCACTGCAGAAAACACGGAATGTTAAAAGAAAAACGATCGAAATGTAAGAATTCATATGTTACGGGCCGGTTGAGGGGAGGACTTACTCGGGAAAGTAAGGCACGAGGAAGTTATCCTTATCTTGGTTTGCCAGAATGACGCCTTCGAGGTAAGAACTCGCGACTTGCCGGTCCCCAGCGCTGCCCAAGATCTTGGCACGCATGTAGAAGGGGTCGACTATCACGATGTCCGGGGTCTTGTCGCGAATGATCCGCATCTCCATACTCAGCGAAAATAGCCGAACGAAGGTGTAGTGCAGCGGATGAAGGTTCAACATAGCGTGGATGTCATCAAAACGCAGGACGATCGTACGCCCGATGGAGTTATCCACAAAGCCCTTGCCCTCTGGCACCTTGGCCGCGAAAACCGGGTATGCCACATCCTTCTCTCTGAGACGCCGCTTCTCCAAAGCAAGAACACTGTCATGCAGACTCCGCATAGCACCGGTTGCAGCATTGAGCATATTTGTCGGTAGCATCGCCCTACCCGCCACATGCACCCTCCTCGAGATATCCTGCGGTGAAGGTGGCCCGTCCTGAGCACGGATCGTACTCGGTGCCGGCTGGCTCGCACCCTTCTTAGTCTTTCTTTTGCGTGCCTTCTTCTTCTCCTGTAATGGGACCGAGTTCTGCTCACAGACCGCCTTCTTGAGTGTGTTGGGGCTGATAATATTTCGCACCTCGCCTATCTGAGGCTCGGTGAAGTCGGCAGCTGGAGGCGTCTCCTGAGAGCTGAACGCCAGACGGCGCCTGTTGCAACTTGGCTTCTCCGCGGTACCAGCTAGATCGCACACGTCTTTTGTTGGGTTTGGTTCTTGAGAAGGAGGCCCCATGAAGTCGCCATCGTACCCATGATCGGCAAAGTACTGATCGACGTTGCCAAATGTATCATCGTCGTCGTCGTCGTCGTTCTGATCCTGTGCCATATGCATGTTTGGATCCAGTGGCATAGGGATGTCCGGCACCGTTACGGCGGTCTTGCCATGGGGCCGACTTGGCGCCGGCACGACTGGCGGTGTTGTCTTTGGGGTGGTGTCCCCCGCCCCCAAACGAATCTGGCTCTTCGGCCAAAGCAGGGGCCAGCTCAGGCAGGCGCTGAGGGTCATCACGTCTTCATCGTCGGCCCCGACGGGTCGAATCGGAGGTAACAAGTCGTCGCAGCCTGGCAGCACCCGAACCAGTTGAACCCTAAACAAGTTGGGTGGCATCTGGGTACCGTGGAACAAGGGGTTGCCCGGTTGAACGATTTTGCCCTTGGCGACATCGACCAACTCGTTGTTCACGAAGTGGAGGAGAGTGCACGGAACGTCGGCGGCGCCCTGCGAAAACATGTAGGGCGTCAGGGATGCCCAGTCAAAGGCAAGGAGATGAAGTCCTCGGCCGAGAGAGGCTTAATTAGTTACCGTGATGATGGCGTCGAGCTCGGCTAATGTCGACGCACCGCCAACGGCGGGCGTGCAGTTGACGGAGGGGCCGCTTGCTGAAGAGGTGCCGGCCGGCGTACACCCGGGTGCATTAAGCTCCCGTGCCGGCGTCGGAGACACCAATGCCGCCTCCGCCGGAGGCACCAATGGCCCCGCCATCGCATTATGCGAGTTGCTGGCCGTGAAGCTAGGAATCGGGGGCGGCCCCTGTTGGCCGCCCGCAATCCACGCACTCAACCCCGAGATCAAGGTAGGCACAAGGGCGGTGATCGTCGCTCCGAGTCGTTGTTCCACTTGCTCTTGGACAATCTCCGGAATCCGCGCCACCTGTGCCTTGAGTTCTTGAACCTCTCGCGCCTGGCTTTCCGAGCTGGTCTTTTTCTCCTTCCGCACACCAGCGGTATAGTATGACCCCCATTTTGTCGACAAGCCTTTGCCGGCCACACGACCAGCTGACGTCGGCTTACTGAGCTTATCCTTGTTCTTCATTACATTCAACCCCCTATTTAGAGTGGTGTCCCAAGGGTTGCTCTTAGTCGACCCCGCGCTACTGCTTTCAGTCGCCTGCGGAAGGAATGTGAACCATTTAGAAATTCGGCTTCATTAATTAGAATGCAACCATATGGAGCTAATTACGCGGGGGTGTATTCCTTACCAGAACAAGCTCAAGCTGCCTGGTCTTCGGATCCGTGGTAAGCTCCTTTGTTTTCGGGTCCTTCTTGTACTGGGCCCTGACAAAGTTCCTGGTCTGCTTGTCACCGTATTTATCGAAGAGGGGCGGTAGGCCTTGCTCGGCACGGTCCGCCTCCTCCTTGTCCCATATAGGCTCCGCCACTCTGTAACCGCCGGGACCGAGTGTGTGTTCCCCTATGTTCAGCTCCCGCATTTGTTTCCCCCACTCACTTGATTGGGAGCTTGCGGTGCTCGAGCAATTGATCTTGAAGTCGTTGTAGTCATCTTCGGTGATCGAAGGATTTTTCTCCTTGATCTTCTGATAACTCTCACCTTTCTCGATCATTCTCTTCACATTGCTTTTCCAAGTAGACAGGGCCTTGCTCATCTTCGTGAGGGCAGCATTGTTCACTTTATTCCCTTTGAGGCTTGTGTTTTCAAATTCAGCGGGGAACTTGTATCGTTCGTGCAGCTTCGTGAAGAGGAGGTTGCGCAAATTCCCTCGGTCAGGATGCCTCAGGTTCTCGGTGTTGATCGAGACGGTGCTCCGGACAATGCACCCGAGCTGAAGCGAGTACCCCTTGACTATTCGTTCGGGCGCCGTTGGATTCCCGTTGGAGTCCACTTCAGTAACTTCCTCCTTGAGGGTGCGGAGCACGATCGGGCGCCGGTCCTTCCGTTGCCTCTTCGGTTGGCTGCCATCTGTGCGTGCGCCGCCATCATCAGTGGTGGCATCCTCGGCGGCACCATCAGTGGTGGCATCAGTGTGGTCATCCTCGGCGGCACCATCCGTGGTCTCAGGATCGGTGGGGAAGGCGGCGGCCTCATACAAGTGAGGTTGTTCCTCCATCTCCTGGGACAGCTCCCAGAATGCCTTGCCGCCCGAACCCCCGGCCTCATCGTTGTGGGCCATGTTTCTCTCTAAATAGAAACAAAGTTTGGTCAAAAAGTTGGTTATTGTCAAGGAACAAGATCATGGTCTCATCATTTAGGGTTTGTCGACACCGAGGCATCCTAAAATCTAAGCTTTTATCATTGAGGGTTTTTCGACGCCAAGGCACCCTAAAAGCCTAACCTTTCATCATTTCGGTTTTTATCGACACCGAGGCACCCTAAAAGCCATGCATTAGTCACAAGTACGCCGGGGCACTTGATCCTACTTAATTAACTACTAAGATACCCCGGCCCATGCATTAGTCACAAGTACCCCATATGTCCTATTTTTAGCAAAGTCATGCTAAAATTCACGGAAAATTTCAGCATGACCTTTGCTGAAAATAGGACATATGGAGTACCCGAATTTGCCGGAACGGAAGTTAATCGACATTCCGGCAAACTCAAGGGCCTCTCGGGGTACCTGCAAAATCATTATCCCAGGTGGACATGGATGCAATGTCACATGTCACATGGATCCCACACCCACAGGAGCTGGTGAAGCTTCATGTGTATTTCACGAAAACCAGCCTGACTAAAGAGCTTTATGTAGAAAACAAATCACTCCACCAGCTCACACAGGATCATCCCTCTAAGCAATTACTCAAAATGGGCACTAGCAGCAAAATGAACATTTTACAATCTGAACTTTTTTTGTCATCTATGTGCTCATTTAACTTTGATCCAAATAGTATCAAAGTTCTTAGAAACAAGCAGCTCTGCTAACAAAGAACAGTAAAAATGGGGCTTGCCTTAAGATGGGAAGTAAAGTTGCAAAAACTATCACAAAGAACAGTAAAAATGGAACATAGCTCAGCATTTGTATTGATAGGAACAAACATAAAATCAAACCATGGGCATCTACTAGGTAGACCAACATAAAATTTTGACTGGAGTTACATAAGGGGAAATTGATGTGATGAATGGCAGTTTGGGAGCTGAGCTGATCATGTACATCCATGTATTCTAATTCTACAGTAAGATGGCATTGCTGTTGGTACCATGGTTACTTTTACAGAGCCTGCAAATTTCCCACAACAACTGAGAGACATAACAAAGCTTTCAGTCTCTAGTTCTACAGGACCTGCATTTTCCCCACATTAGAAATTAACAGACCGCCTACCTACTGTTTGGTAGTATGACTGACGGCAGATATCAGTGACCAAATCAACACAAGCTTAAACTCACTCTCCCTACTCGTTTTTTAGGCAGTCATCGAATCCGCAAGATATACATACATACAATGCCTGGAACTGCACAAAGGTGAGATTGTAAGACGTATCTGAGAAGTTGCTTTTCAAAATTTTCATACAGAATCATATTAACCTACATAACTAAGTAGGATGAACCGGGTCAATCGTTTCTGGACAGTGTCTCTGTATGGAGGAACTACATTGCATACCCCTTATGAAGAAGAGATCAGAGATCATACTTGACTTCCTAATAACTAATGCATGCACTGCACTGACTGGATGATGAGCCTACTAGAGTAGACAACATATAGTTCATAACAGAGTGCACTGTGTTATGCTATGAAAACATATTCAGTTATGCTATCCCTCAAGTTATGCTATGAAAACATATTCAGTTTTTGAGACACCAACAATTAAGAACCTACAGACAAGTATTAAGAGAGCAGCTACACTAGGATTAAAGAAATTGACTCCTAACTACTACCCAGTTCAGCGTTGAGACTCCACCAATTAAGGTCCTACATAGTAATAGACCATCTAAAATAGCATGTCACTACTACAGACTAGATTGGAAACTGGGTCCTAGCAGCTACATATTCAGTTTGCAACATAACCAATCAAGACCCTACAAGGTGCCACTTGTTCATCCTACCAAGAACAGCAGCATCCAGAAAAGCCCCATATTTCATGCACTCTGCTTCTACACAAATGTGCTCTGCTCCTAGCTAGTTTCAGTTCAGATCTGATTACTCTTTGCTCTTATCCTGGTTTAGATCTTGTGGTAATTAAATAAATGTCCGTATATGCAATTGCAGACCAAAACAAAACTACAAAGAGTCTGGAATATTTTGTTAATATGCCATCTTACTCTCCCTAGTCTTGAATAATATTTGCATTCATTCTGTTACAACTAGATTCAGATGGATAAGCTCTGCTGGGAACTTGAGTTGCAGCAAAACACTCAGTTTTCTTTTTTGTCTTGCTCAAAACCTCTGCCCAGTCAATAGAAATATAGAATTTGAGCTCAGTTTTCACTCGTGACATAGACGGTATGCAGGCATGTTAACTTGCTCATGAACCAGTTATTAGTCCTGTTTAACATGTGATCAACGTGGTGCACAGGGCACAGCTAAATGTTGTTAAAGAAGAATGCTACGAAGTTGTGGTCGACTCACCAACTGGTGGAGGATGCAGTGACAAGCACGGAAAGGGGATCGCTGCGCCGCTGCTGGAAGCTGAGTCGTTGGGAGCAAGAATCCTAGTAACCAACCAAATCAGACAATATAAAAAATCAGTGCCAAACATAAGGAGGCATCTCTACATATTCATGACATCCACACATATGGAGGGCCTCTGGACTTGAGTGGGGCAAAGAAACTCACCTGAGTGGTTGCAGCAAGCAGGTCAGGTGGATTGTCTCTTGAAGATGAGCCCCACGGTGTAGCCTTCTGAAGAAAAAATGGCATAAGAACTGAAGCCTGAGCAAAACATTCAATTATTGTTCACATGCTGCATTGGCTGGGAGATGCTAGGAAAACACAAGATAACAACTTCAATAAATCTTGGAGTATATAACATATGTTTGGTAGCCGCAGTTTCCTACTCTATCTATCATTTCAGGTGTTCACATAAATTCTGAATTGAACAGCCAGACTCAAAGGCATTGCATCAAGAAATCATAAACCGAGCACTTTCACAGCTACAATGCATATTGATGAGTCAGGCATGTCGAAACATAAAACATATTGATGAGTCAGTGGACAGTACTACACTACGCATTGGCTACGCATCCATCAGCATCAGCTCAGTGCAAAATTCAGATACACATGGTCAATGAAAATTCAGATAAAATGGTCCCTACAAACTCCGATACAAATAGCATCGGCTGGAGTTGCATTATATTAATCTGAAAATTTAGTACAACTTGCACAAAGTCCCATAAGAAAAATAAAATTACAGCATGTCCCTGAACATTGTAGAATAAGGTAACTACAGTTTAGATGGAATCGCAAAATAATTATTTTCAGATAATGCCCTCAATGCTGACAACACCACATATATGAGTACTAGTGACACATTAATCTTCAGAATTCATAGGAGAACCAGGGTGATGCTTGGTTTCTTGCTGCCTGCTGTTTTTTCTTCAGAATTCATAGGAGCACTAATGACACACTAATCTTCAGAATTCTAACAAAGTACATCGTGCTAGAATGGACAGGAGCATCGACTTGTCTACATGCCTTGCAAAAAGCCTATAGTATAACAACCAAAAGACGACACCATTGCAGTATCAAAAATGGAAAATAGGATGATTGTGCTAAGTTTCTAGCAGTAGTACAATTCTTAGATGCTCATAAGCATTTTAGTAATCAGGTGAAATATACAAAGACAAGGCACACTAGTGGACGAGTAGAAGAGGAGCTCACCGCCCGCAGACAAGGCGGAGGCAGGTCGGCAGCGGCTCCGGCGTTGAAGAGGAGGCAGAGGCGGGTCGTCGTCGAGGAGGGCGGTGTCCAGATGAGGAGGGGGGGTGTCCGCGTCTCGCCTGGATGCGGCGACGATGGGGGACGGAGGCGGCGGGGCAGCGTCGAGGCGGCGGGGCAGCGTCGTCGGGGCGGCGTCGAGGCGGCGGGGCAGCGGCGTCGGGGCGGCGTCGAGGGGGCGGGGCAGCGGCGTCGGGGAAGGGGATCGAGGGCGAGGGCGAGGGAGAGAGAGGGGATCGAGGGCGAGGGAGAGAGGTGTGCCGCGCCGGGGAGGAACTATGGATGGGGGCGGCACAATACTAATGGCGCACCACCCCTCGGTGCGCCATAAGTACATCCACACTAATGGCGCACCTCACCCTGGTGCGCCATTAGTAATTTTTTTTTCTGCTCGAGCCAATAGGTTATATTCCACCTGACGTGATCCACATCAACTCCCTTTACTAGCTCGACTGGTGAGCAGCCAGTTCTCACACTAGGAGGTCCTGGGTTTGATTCCCAGGCTCCACAATTTTTGTTTTTCATTTAAAATGCTGTTTGATACTTATTTGTGTTTAAATATGTTCAAACTTGTTTAAATCATAACAGTAATATTTTTTTATAAGACAGTAATAATTTTTTTTAAAAATATCATCAAACAGTAATGCCGGTGGAGCGGTGGAGGGTGCGGGGGGTGCGGGGGGTCGGCAGCGGCGGTTGAGTAGGGGAGGCGTGCGGGGGGTCGGCGGCGGCGGTTGAGTAGGGGAATCGAGGGTGCGGGGGGTCGGCGGCGGCGGCCGGTGGACCGGGGGGTGCTCGGCGGCGAGGGGGACCGGATCTGGCGAGGTGGGATAGCGATCGAGATGGAGGGGGATCGAGATTGAGTGTCCATGAAATTTGAAAATATTCATGATAGTTCAAAAAGTGCCCATGAAATACAATCGAGATATGAAGGCTACGATTTAAATACAATCGATCTTAGCTAGCTATCTGTTCACATTCTTCTTGCCCTTCTTTTTTGCAAATGGAGTTCTTCAGTGGAATGGACGTCCTTTAGGTAGGGTGGTCCTGCTTCTTCTTGTGGTGTATGCTGCTACTTCATCATTGTCGTCATGTTCGATCCTCGGGTCGCCGTACTTTTTGAAGTCTTGCTCATTGGCTACTCCATCCATTCCGATGATCTTCCTTTTGCCTCTCCTCACGACAACACGACTGGGCTTTGGCGGGTCGGTAATGAAGAAGCATTGGTCCACTTGGGAAGCCAGTACCCATGGCTCATTTTTCGCGGTGACGTTTGCGCCCGTGGTCTTGGATTTGGCTTCGGGTATAACCATGGTGGTGAAATACCGGTCTTCTTTTATGACGTTCTTGGCCCATCTGACACGAAACATCGGGACCTTCTCTCCAGCGTAGCTCAGCCCCCAGATCTCCTCGATCCTTCCGTAGTATCTGTCCTTGTCATTACCGGTGTAGGATTCCATCATTACCCCGGAGTTCTGATAACCATCGCTCTTCATGTCCTTGGCCTCGATGTAGAATGTCTAGCCGTTGATATCGTACGCCTCATAGGTCATCAGGTTGTGCTCGGCGCCCTGTGACAAGGCGAATATGAGTTGTTCTTTCGCGGAAGAATTCTCATGTAAAGGGTACGATAGAAGCTTCTGCTTGAACCAACGCGTGAAACATGATTTGTGCTCTTTGAGTATATCTCCGTCCGTCCTCTGTTGGCCTCGGTCATTGTACGTCTTCTTAATAAAGGTTTTGTGCTCTACCACCCACGGATCGACCACGTCTATGTGTTGTAGTGCGACTAGGTTTGCTCTTTCAAAGTCGGCGAGTCGACCCTCGAAGTCGACATGCATTTCGCGGCGACCCTCACGGTGACCCCATCCAGCGAGCCTGCCGAGGTGCCTGTTGATGGGCAGACCAACGGGGTTCTCGATGCCTAGATAATTCGTGCAGTAGGAGATGCACTCTTCGGTCAGAAAGCCCCTGGCTATGCTTCCCTCTGGACGTGACATGTTGCGAACGTATCCTTTGATGACACCATTCATCCTTTCGAACGGTATCATGCTGTGCAGGAACGTCGGCCCGAGTTGGATGATATCCTCCACTATATGGACCAGCAGATGCACCATAACGTCGAAGAATGCGGGCGGGAAGTACATCTCTAGCTCGCATAGTATCACCACGATCTCTTCCTGTAGCCTTCTGAGTTGCCTCACGCCAATCGACTTCCAAGAGATGACGTCGAAGAAGTTGCATAGGCCAAATAGCGTTTCACGGACGTGCGCGTCCATGATCCCACGGATTGCAACTGGAAGTATCTGCATCATCAGCACGTGACAGTCGTGAGACTTCATCCCGCTGAACTTCTGCTTCGCTGGGTCTAGGTATCTGCTTATCTTCCCCGCGTAACCGTAAGGAAGTTTTACTCCTAGGAGGCAGGTGAAAAACTGCTCGATCTCCTCCTGACTTAGAGTGAAGCACGCGGGAGGGTAGTCATTTCCGGTCTTCTTGGCCTTTTTGCCTTTGTGACGACTTTCTGTGTCCTGCTTCGCCTCATCATCATCATCATCATCATCATCATCATCATCATCATCATCATCATCATATATAGCGTGAAGCTCCTGCCTGATGCCCATTGATTTCAAGTCTGCCCTTGCTTTCGGCCCATCTTTGGTCCTCTCTAGCATGTTGAGCAGGGTACCAAGCAGACTCTCGCACACGTTCTTCGTGATATGCATGACATCAAGGCTGTGAGGCACACGGTGGATCTTCCAGTACGGCAAGTCCCAAAAAACAGACCTCGTTTTCCATACCTTCAGCAGTGGCTCTGGCGCCTTTTGCTTCTTTTCCGGCAGTGGGCATTCTTTCCAATTTTTCAACAGCTTGTCTATTTCCTCGCCGCTCCTCGTACACGGGCGTTTTCGGGGTTCGGTTTCACCATCGAACAGATCCTTGCGTTTCCTCCATGGGTCATCGTCGCGAAGACACCTTCGATGTCCCATGAACACGGTTTTCGAAGACCCGGGATCTCTATCTAGCTGGCGATACTTTGTGTCATCCATGCACCTTACGCATCCAGAAAATCCGTGGACTACCTGCCCCGCAAGATATCCATAACCGAGATAGTCGTGCACCATCGTGAGCAGTGCGGCTCTCATAGGGAAATATTCTTTCTCTGCGGCATCCCACGTATTGGCTGGCGTTTTCCACAGCGTGTCAATCTCCTCTTTCAGCAGCCCCAGATACAGATTGATGTCGTTCCCTGGTTGTTTCGGCCCTTCAATTAGCATACTCATGTGAATGTACTTCCTCTTCATGCACAACCAGGGGGGAAGGTTGTACATCCACACGAACACAGGCCAGGTGCTATGTGTGCTTCTCTGGCTGCCAAACAGATTGACTCCATCGATGCTCGCGCCCAGCACGATGTTCCTTCTATCGTTCCCAAATTCTGGGTATTCGAAGTTCAACGCTTGCCACTGGCTCGCATCCTTAGGGTGACTCAGCATCTTGTCTTTTTTATCTATCTCCGGATCATTTGCGTCATCTTCTCGCTTCTTCTCCTCCCTATCTGCGTGCCAACGCAGGAGCTTTGCTACCTTAGGGTCCGCGAAATACCGCTGTAGACGAGGAGTGATCGGAAAGTACCACACCACTTTTCGAGGAGCTTTCTTCCTCTTCTTGTATCGAGTGACACCGCACACCGGACATATGGTAGACTCCGTGTGCTCGTCCCGATAAATGATGAAATTGTTCATGCACACATGGTATTTCACGTGCGGTAAATCCAGAGGACACACGATTTTCTTCGCCTCCTCGAAACTGGTCAGGCACTTGTTCCCCTTGGGAAGACGTTCGTGCCAGAATGACATGTTCTCGTCGAAGCATGCGTCGGTCATTTTGTGTTTTACCTTCATCTCCAGAGCCATGAGCGTTACTTTCAGGCGGGTATCCTCGGGCCTGCATCCTTCATACAATGGAGTAACCGCGTCTAACTCAAGTTGATCCATCTTGGCTTTCTCTCGGGCGGCAGCTCTTGCGTTATCCGTCTGCTTGAGAAGCAGCTCTTGAATATGAGGGTCCTGCACCTAGCCCATCGATGGTCCAGCTTCGTCTGCTCCGCCAGCATCATCATCATGTCCTGCATCTTCTTCTTTATGATGACTGTGTACAGCATCATCGTCATGATCATCTCCTGGGGATTCTTCGTCTTCTCGCCCGCCCGAGCAGCGGTGGTTGTCTTGCTGCCCTTCCTCATTTCTTGCCCGGCCCCCATGGACGACTTCGT
This sequence comes from Triticum aestivum, assembly GCF_018294505.1. Taxonomy (NCBI): domain Eukaryota; kingdom Viridiplantae; phylum Streptophyta; class Magnoliopsida; order Poales; family Poaceae; genus Triticum; species Triticum aestivum. The sequence goes on along the minus strand of NC_057812.1, from coordinate 631,664,876 downwards.
AGTCATCTTCATCACCTTGCCACCGATAGCCATCCATGAAACCACGCAAGAGCAGGTGGTCCCGCACCTGCGCAGAATCCGGGTCCGCAATAAGGCTATTCAGCTTGCATCTTCGACATGGACATCTTATCTCCGTCTCGTTCTTTTGAAGCATCTCGGCCTTCACGGACCTCAAAAACCTATTCACGATGCCTTCGGTCATCGTGCGGACCATGGTCGCCTGCGGGGTAGAGCAAAACGATATTTTAGAACCAAGAAAAAATTTGGCATGACTTTCCCTAAAAATAGGACCAAAAAGAATGCTTAATGCCAAAATTCTCGCCGAAACGGAAATGAATCAACATTCCGGCAAAATATTGGCAACTATCGCATTTAAAATACCGGTACACCTCCAAACACAAACACATATGCAAAACCACAAACATATGCAACACCACGGACATACATAGATCTAGCTAGGCCATAAAAAGTGCATGTGCACATTGTTGTAGGGAGAACAACATAAATATAGCTTCCGCCCTTACTTACCTAGCAAAACAAGGTAACTTAACCACTTAATTTGAATGAATTTATGGTGGAAATGAGGTGAAAAAGAGGAGGCACCCGAGACAAGGAGGAGGCGGTGGAGAGAATGAAGTGGGGAGAAAGTGAGTGTGGGAGGAGAGGCTGTCCAAAATATCTTGTTGCTGCCCACTTACTAATGGCGCACCAACCACAGATGCGCCATTAGTAATCCAGGTTACTAATGGCGCACCCCCTGGTGGTGCGCCATTAGTAGTTTTGCAAAAAAAAAACATACTAATGGCGAACTGCACCACGGTGCGCCATTACTAGTTTAAACTAGTAATGGCGCACCGCGTGCGAGTGCGCCATTAGTAGTTTTGCAAAAAAAGGAATAAAAAAATAATTAAAAAACAACATTAGTGGAGCACTCTCTGGAAGGTGCGCCTTTACTAGTTACAACTAGTAATGGCGCACTGCCTGTGGATGTGCCATTAGTATGTTTGGACAGGCGCACTAGTTAAAAAAAATTTGATACTAATGGCGCACCGTCAGCTAGGTGCGCCATTAATAGTTTCAACTCTAATGGCGCATCAGAGGGTGGTGCGCCATTAGTATATACTAATGGTGCACCACTTTTCTGGTGCACCATTAGTGTCAATCCCATCTATAGCCCTTTTTCTAGTAGTGATTAGCCCTCTCTGCTTGGCCATTGGACTGTGGGTGAGCCACTGATGAGACGTCAAGCCGGATGTGCTCACGTTGACAGAACTCCTTCTTAGCACCCTTGGACAGGTTGGTACCATTGTCAGTGACGATGCTGTGTGGAAAGCCAAACCGTAAAATCATATTTTTGATGAATTGAACCACCGTGGCTGCGTCACACTTGATAACGGGCTATGCCTCCATCCACTTTGTGAACTTGTCAACCGCCACCAAGAGGTGGGTTTTCTTGTCCTTGGACCTTTTGAAAGGACCAACCATATCCAGCCCCCAAGCTACAAACGGCCAAGTAATTGGAATCATCCTCAATTCTTGAGCCGACACATGAGCATGTCTTGAGATCTTCTGATAGCCATCACATCGTCTGACCAGGTCCTCTGCATCAGCATGAGCAGTTAACCAATAAAAGCCGTGGCGAAACGCTTTAGCCACCAAAGATTTTGAACCGGTGTGGTGACCACAATCTCCTTCATGGATTTCACGTAAAATTTCACAGCCTTCCTCAGGAGACACACAGCGTTGAAACGCCCCTGTCACACTGCAACGATGCAACTCTCCATTGATAATAGTCATGGACTTGGATCGCGGGATTATCTGTCTGGCCAGGATCTCATCCTCTGGTAACTCGCCCCGGTTCAGGTACGTGAGATAAGGAACCGTCCAGTCCGGGATGACATGAAGAGCCGCCACCAATTGAGCCTCCGGATCAGGAATAGCCAAATCCTCTTCACCAGGGAGCTTGATAGACGGATTATGCAGAACGTCCAAGAAGACATTAGGCGGAACCGGTTTATGTTGAGAACCCAACCGACTCAAAGCGTCCGCCGCTTCGTTCTTCCCTCGATCCATGTGATCCACCTGATAACCTTTGAAGTGACCTGCGACAATATCCACCTCACGACGATATGCTGCCATGAGCGGATCCTTGGTATCCCAAGTGCCAGATACTTGCTGAACCACCAGGTCCGAGTCACCGAAGCACTTAACTCAGCTTAGATTCATCTCCTTAGCCATCCGGAGACCATGGAGCAAAGCTTCGTACTCAGCTGCATTGTTAGTGCAAGGGAACATTAAGCGGAGAACATAACAAAACTTATCACCTCGTGGGGAAGTTAACACAACTCTAGCCCCCGAGCCTTCCAATTGCCTGGACCCGTCAAAATGAATCGTCCAATAGGTGTGATCTAGCTTTTCTTCAGGTGCTTGCAGCTCCGTCCAATCATTAATGAAATCTACAAGTGCCTGAGATTTGACCACCGTCCGAGGTATGTATTTCAACCGGTGAGGCCCAAGCTCTATAGCCCACTTGGCAATCCGGCCAGTTGCCTCCTTGTTCTGGATTATATCTCCCAAAGGGGCAGAGCTGACCACTGTGATGAGATGACCTTGGAAGTACTGTTTAAGCTTCCGGCTTGCCATGAAAACTCCATACACCAATTTCTGCCAATGTGGGTACCTTTGCTTGGATTCAATAAGTACCTCACTAATATAGTAAACCGAATGTTGAACCGTATATTCCTTACCTGCCTCTTTACGCTCCAGCACAATAGCTACGTTGACTGCGCGAGCATTAGCTACCACATATAACAGCAATGGTTCCTTGTCGACTGGAGCAGGAAGAACATGCGGATTGGCGAGCTGCCGCTATAGGTCCTCAAACGCTTCATTAGCGGCAGAACTCCAGACGAAGTTATCCGTTTTCTTCAGCATCTGATACAAAGGGATCGCCTTCTCACCAAGGCGGCTAATAAACCGGCTCAACGCGGTGATCCGGCCTACCAAGCGTTGAACATCATTGATACATTTCGGTTTGGCTAAGGAGGTGATAGTTGTAATATTTTCTGGATTAGCCTCAATTCCCCTGCTAGACACCAGAAATCCTAATAACTTGCCTGCCGGTACACCAAAAACGCACTTGGCTTCATTGAGTATCATTTTATATTTTCGTAGGTTATCAGAGGTTTCCTTCAAATCGTCAACCAGAGTCTCCTTCTTCCTTGACTTGACCACAATATCATCCACATAGGCATGACGACCGATTTGCTTATGCAGACAATTCTGTACACAGCGTTGATAAGTCGCCTGGGCACTCTTGAGCCCAAGAGGCATAGATACATAACAGAAGGCTCCAAAGGGAGTTACGAAGGTTGTCTTCTCCTGGTCCTTAACTGCCATTTTGATCTGATGATAACCAGAATATGCATAAAAAAACTCAAACATTCACAAACCGCCGTAGCATCAATGATCTGATCAATACGGGGGAGAGCAAAAGGATCTGTTGGACAGGCCTTGTTGAGATCCGTGTAGTCCACACACATACGCCATGTACCATTTTTCTTAAGGACCAGCACTGGATTAGCCAACCATTCGGGTGGAAAACCTCAACGATAAATCCAGCCACCAAAAGCCTGGCCTCTTCCTCTCCAATAGCCTTACATCGTTCTTCGTTGAACCGGCGGAGAAACTGCTTCACCGGTTTGTACTTGGAATCAATATTAAGGGTGTGCTCAGCGAGTTCCCTCGATACACCTGGCATGTCAAAAGGCTTCCATGCAAAGATGTCCCGGTTCTCACAGATGAACTCGATGAGCGCGCTTTCCTATTTGGGATCCAAGTTCGCACTGATACAGAACTGCTTGGACGATTCGCTAGGTACGAAGTCAACAAGCTTAGTCTCAGCAGCCGATTTAAACTTCAGGGCCGGATCATGCTCCGTAGTTGGCTTTTTCAACGGAGTCATATCTGCCGGATCAACATTATACTTATAAAATTTCAACTCCTCCATGGCACAAACCAATTCAACATAGGCCGCATCACCTTCTTCACACTCCAAGGCAATCTTACAACTTCCATGGACAGTTATTGTTCCTTTGTGACCTGGCATCTTGAGCTGTAAATAGACATAGCAGGGTCGTGCCATGAATTTAGCATAAGCCGACCGCCCAAATAGGACGTGATACGGACTCTGAATTTGCACCACCTCAAAGGTCAATATTTCTGATCTGGAGTCGTAATCATCTCCAAAGGCCACCTCCAGAGCTATTTTGCCAACGGGATACGCCGATTTACCAGGTACCACGCCGTGGAACACCGTATTGGACGGTTTAAGATTTTTATCTGTTAACCCCATACGGCGGAAGGTCTCATAGTATAGGATGTTAATACTGCTTCCTCCGTCCATGAGCACCTTGGTGAACATATAACCTCCCACCTGAGGTGCTACCACCAATGCTAGCTGACCCGGATTGTCAACTTGGGGAGGGTGATCCTCTCTGCTCCATACGATTGGCTGCTCGGACCAGCGTAAGTAACGGGGCACCGCCGGTTCAACAGAATTTACTGCCCGCTTATGAACCTTTCGGCCGCGCTTGTCCAAACTAGTGGTGAAAACATGATATTGCCCACTATTTAACTGCTTCGGGTGGCTTTGATAACCCGAACGCTACTGCTAATTGTGACCACCCTGGCTGCTCTGGTTACCTTGATTGTTTTGTCCGCCCTGATTGCCATTGAAGCCTGAACCGGAATTTCCTCCGCCGTAACCTGACCCATGAGATCCGGATCCTGAACCGCCACCTGATCCGTGATCATACCGGAAAGAATTAGAATTCTTGAACTCTTGCTTGATATAGCAATCCTTCCAAAGGTGGTTGGCCGGGATCTCCTTTGTCCCATGTTTTGGACAGGGCTGGTTTAACAGGTAAGACAGGCGGTCCGGGTTGGGATTGGCTGCTCCGCTCCGATTCGCCGGTTTACCCTTTCGTCGCTGGCCTTTGTCCTGCGTGTTGGTATTAGCCACAAAATCCATGCTGCTATCTGCTTTACGCTTGCCGCCATTTCCATGACCCGCCATGTTGTGGTGCTGCTCCTTTGGAGTTGCTGCTCTTCGTTCCCTTCCCTATCTTGTCATCGTCAGACTCGGGATCCTTGGTACTATCAGAGTCAGCATAATTCACTAACGCAGCCATGAGGGTCCCCATATCGTTGCAATGGCGCTTCAGTCGTCCCAATTTCAACTTCAGGGGTTCAAACCGGCAGTTGCCTTCCAAGGTTATAACTGCTGTATCGGCATTGATGCGGTCTGACGAATGCAAAATCTTTGAGACCCGGCGCACCCAACGAGTCGTTGATTCTCCTTCCTCCTGGACACAGGCCGCTAAGTCCACTATCGACATAGGCTGTTTGCATGTGTCCTTAAAATTCTAGATAAACCGGGCTCTCAACTCGGCCCATGAACTGATAGAGTTAGTCGGTAAGCTTTTTAACCAAGTGCGGGCTGTTCCTTCTAGCATCATGGTGAAATACTTCACACACGCCGCATCATCCACATCAAGCATCTCCATGGCCATCTCATAGCTCTCCACCCATGTTTCTAGAGATAAATCGGCAGTGTAATTCGGCACCTTGCGCGGGCCCTTGAAATCCTTGGGCAGGCGCACATTGCGTAATGCTGGGACAAGGCATGGCACCCCCGAAGAACTAGAGGTAACCCTTGGCTCGACCGAGGTGGTTGGACGAACCGGCGTAAGCTGACGAGCCTCATACTGTGCTACTAACTCGGCCTCCCTATGTGCTCGGGCCCGGTCTACCACTTCCTGAGCGTCACCAACACCGCCTGCTGGGTTGTTGCCACGGGGCGCTCCACGGTTTCCTGCGTTGCTTGACACAGCAGGTTCATCCACGTGCCTGCTGTAGCTCCGGCTTGGGCGAGGGGTAGAATGAATCCGATCACGGCTGTATGAATATGCTTCCTGTTGAATCAAGGCTGTCCGAAGCAGTTCCTTAACCCGGCGCGTCTCCACCGCCGCCGGAGAATCACCTTCAATTGGGATGGCCTCCAGTCGTGAAGCGGCAGCAACAAGGTTGTCCATCGGATTGGAATAATGACCCGGAGGTGTCGGGACAGGCTGAGGCACGATATTGTTCTGACGGGGCGGATCCACCAAGCGAGGCTGAACCGGCGCGCCCGTCCTTGGTGCTTCCGCCCGGTTTACCACCGGTGGGTTACTGCTCCCTGCTCCTGGGGTGCTAAAGAGGTCCCTGGCCTCATAAACCGGAGGTAAGTGAGACCGGTGCTTCCTCTTCAGAACTTCGTGTGATGCGTTCTGATCCAGCATAAGCTGATAAGCCTGTGCATGCAAAGCGGCCCTCTCTGCGGTCATCCTGGCGTTCTCAACTGCTAAATTGGCCTTGGCCTGAGTGATCTGATCCTTCACCTTTGCGATTTCCGCGTTGTGTGCGTCCTGATCCGCCGGGTTAGCCTCTGCCATGAGCGTAGCCAACGCATCGAACAGATCAGATAGAACTTGAGCTGGCGGGCGCACAGGGCCTCCTGCCCCGGCTGCCGTCGCCGTCACTGACCCGGAAGATCATTGCTATTGCGGTCGAAGAGTGGATCGCTGCTTGTGTACCGGCCATGAATATTCCAACCCAGTTTGGCGGATTAGAGGGGTCCGGAATACTGTCGCCATCAGAACAGCCCCCAATCCGGCCATCTTGTAACTATAACGATTCGGTTTCTCCGGTCGAGGACTCGTCGCCAGAATAAACGACGGTCTCCCCACCAGATTCTGATCCATACTCATATTCTCCTCGATGGATGACTCCCATGAAGGCGCGTTTCACGGCCGGTTTAACCTGGGCAGATCGTGCACGCTGAGCCGTTTCGACAAGGTCGGTGCAGATGTCTGGCTCAGGGCCCGGTTCACCGATCTTGCCAATGAAGACATGTATGCCACCAAAGGGGACCCGGTACCCGTACTCGATTGAGCCGGCCTCGGGGCTCCATCCTACATCGTCGATGTATAGCTTGCCGCGACGACTCTTGGTCATCCGGCCCACGGCGTAACCCTTGAGTCCTTCAAAGTTGCCCTCCAAGAACTTGAAACCATCGTGCGATAGCCCCACGGTGGGTGCCAACTGTCGTGGTTTTATCACGACAGATGTCCTCATGAAAGGACTTAGTCGTGGAGCCATCGCAACGGGTTAGCTTGAAGGGGTTAAAGCAGACATAGGGACGCAAGAGGTTTTATACTAGTTCGGCCCCTTCGATGAAGGTAAAACCCTACGTCTAGTTGTGATGGAATTGATGGGGTTTCGATGACTAGGGAGCAAACAAGCTTCAGCTAAGTCTCGAGTTGTTGTCTGTTGTCCTGAACCGCCGCCGGGTCATCCCCTTATATACATGGGTGACGCCCGTCAGTTTACAGAGTCCCGAGACCGGCTCATACATGTGCCCGGTTCGCTCTCTACTATTTCTAACTTGCAATACAAGTTACATACCGACGCCGGTTTATGGCTATGGGCCTTAAACCGATTGTGGGCTTGAACCCTTACATATCATCCTCATCTGCCTATGTGGGCTTTAACATACTCAACTATTGATGAAGATAATCCGGCCTGTCTGAGCTGGTTTACGCCAGGTAGTAATATCCCCAAAAACAGCTATGCTCTCCAGCTAGTGCTTTTTAATGAGAGGGTGATGACTCAACATAAAAGTAAATAGATAGGCCCTTCGCAGAGGGAAGGAGGGATTTGTAGAGGTGCCAGAGCTCGGTTTAGAAATAGAGATACACAATATTTTGAGCAGTACACTTTCATTGTCAACATAACAACTAAGAGATGGCGATATCTTCCATGCTACACACATTATAGGCGGTTCCCAAACAGAATGGTAAATTTTATGCTCCCCCTCCACCAACAAGCATCAATCCATGACTTGCTCGAAACAATGAGTGTCTTCAACTAGCAACAGTCCCAGGGGGAGTTTTGTTTGCAATTATTTTGATTTAGTTTACATAAAGCATGGGACTGGGCATCCCGGTGACCATCCATTTTCTCGTGAGTGAGGAGCGGAGTCCACTCCTCTTGAGAATAACCCGCCTAACATGGAAGATAAGGGCAGCCCTAGTTGATACATGAGCTATTCGAGCATACAAAACAGAATGTTTATTTGAAGGTTTAGAGTTTGGCACATACAAATTTACTTGGAACAGCAGGTAAATACTGCATATAGGAAGGTATACTGGACCCATATGGAATAACTTTGGGGTTTAAGGGATTGGATGCACAAGGAGTATTCCCGCTTAGAATAAGTGAAGGCTAGCAAAAGACTGGGAATCGACCAACTAGAGAGCGACAATAGTCATGAACACACATTAAAATTAATAAACATTGGATGCAAGCATGAGTAGGATATAATCCACCATGAACATAAATATCATGAAGGCTGTGTTGATTTGTTTCAACTACATGTGTGAACATGTGCCAAGTTGAGTCACTTAAATCATTCAAAGGAGGATTCCACCCCATCATACCACATCACAACCATTTTAATAGCATGTTGGCATGCAAGGTAAACCATTATAACTCATAGCTAATCAAGCATGGCATAAGAAACTATGATCTCTAATTGTCATTGCAAACATGTTTATTCATAATAAGCTGAATCAAGAATGATGAACTCATCATATTTATAAAAACAAGAGAGGTCGAGTTCATACCAGCTTTTCTCATCTCAGTCAGTCCATCATATATCATCATAATTGCCTTTCACTTGCACGACCGAACGATGTGAATAATAATAAGAGTGCACGTGCATTGGACTAAGCTGGAATCTGCGAGCATTCAATAAACAGGAGAAGACAAGGCAACATGGGCTCTTGGTTAAATCAACAATAATGCATATAAGAGCCACTTCAATAATTTAATCATGGTCTTCTCCTATCGACCCCCAAAGAAAAGAAAAGAAACTATTTACACGGGGAAAGCTCCCAACAAGCAAAAGAAGAACATGAAATCTTTTTGGGTTTTCTTTTTAATTATTACTGCTACAGCCAGAAAGGTAAACTAGCTAAAAGCTATCACTAATTTTTTTGTTTTTTCTTATGGTTTAACAAACACACAAGAAGAAAGCAGGAAAAAGAAAATAAACTAGCATGGATATTAAAGTGAAAGAGTATGAGCACCGACATCTAGCAATGAGTGTGTGAACATAAATGTAATGTCGGTGAGAAATACGTACTCCCCCAAGCTTAGGCTTTTGGCCTAAGTTGGTTCATTGCCACGGATGGCCTGGCGGATACCCATAGTTGTAGCTGGGGTCGTACTGAGACGAAGAGGACTTTGACTGCCACTGGCTGGCAGCCACCTCTGGATCCCAAAAGTAATCAGACTGTCGTGGAGGCTCAAACTGTGGTTCCGGCTCTGGGGCTGGTGCAGGGTTCCGGTAGGCTTGAATGGCCGCCCACGGAACGAGATACGGACCTTCAGATAAATTAAACAAGGAAGGAGCAGGCAAGGTAATAGTCTCGGGATGATGTTTATGAAAGAACAATTTGTATTTAAGCTCCCCTTCCCGACTCTTAACAATAAAATCATGCGCTAGCATACTCTTTTAATCTAAATAAGCACTAGGCATCAATTTTTCTTCTTTGTCATAGAGCCTAATAGGTATGTTAAAATGTGCAGCTAGGCGTGAAGCATAAATACCTCCAAAGATGGGGCCCTTAGTACGGTTTAGACTTAACCGTTTAGCAACGATACCGCGCATACTAACAATGTTATCACGGAATAAGCCATGGAACAAAATGATAATATCAAGAACACTAAGGTTTCCACAGTTTTCGCGACCAATCAAGCAACGACTAGCAAATATGGCAAAGTAGCATAGACAGGAAAATGTATGCTAGTGATTCTTGCATCGGAAACCTTCCTGGTTTCTCCCATAGTGATGGTGTCAATAAATTCTTCCACATCTTTACGATGTGGTTCATCTAAAGTACCCTCGAAGGGTATTTCGCAAACCTTGCAAAATTCAGCTAGTGGCATCTTCTTAACAACATCATATAAATGAAACTCTACTGAAGGAGGTGATTCCTTAGGAAAATAGTAGAAGTTTTGCACAAAAGTACTAGTGAGTAAGAGATACTGATGACGTTGGTCGCGGAGGAAGTCGGTGAGGCCAGCGTTCTCAGCCAATGAATAGAAATCATCGTAAATCCCGGCAGCTCTCAAGAAATCATCGGAAGGCCATTGACACGACCGGACCTCCGCAGTACGAGGAAAATTATATTTGGGCCTCTGTGCTTCTTCATTTTGCTTTTCCTTTGAGCTTCGGCTCGATGAGCCCCTCAAAAATATCTTCACGATTTTCTGAAAAATTCTGAAATTTTTAGTAACTTCAAATAAAAGTAAACCAAGCTCAATAAAGTTGATAGCAACTACTCCTACAAGTGCCTAGAGCCTATATCAAGCATTAGAACTACTTGGAACCATATAAATTTGACATGCAAGGTCAAGAACATGGTCACCTAGGCAACGCAAATTTGCAATGAATAAAGCACTAGAACAAAAACTAATTGGACCAATGGAGGAGTCGCATACCAAGGAACAATCTCCCCAAGCAGTTTTGTGAGAGGTGCTTTGAGCAAGGAGATCGAAAATCGCAGCAAAATGAGCTAGAACTCGTGCTTGAGCTGGATATTCGTGTTTGTGGGAGGAATACGCAATGGATGGGTGCAGGAATAAGTGGAGGAGGGCCACTATGGGCCCACGAGGCAGGGGGGCGCGCCCTGGGGTGTAGGGCGTTCCCTCCACCCTCGTGGCCAGGTGGCAGCTCCTCCCGTTGTGTTTTCAGTACCAGAAATCCTCAAATATTCTAGAAAAAATCATATTCCATTTTCGGGGCATCTGGAGAAATTTTATTTTTGGGGTATTTTTATATTGCACGGATAAATCAGAAAACTGACAGAAAAATACTATTTTTACTTTATTTCAACTAAATACAGAAAGTAGAGAGAGAGTACAGAAGGTTGTGCCTTCTAGTTTCATCCATCTCATGCTCATCAAAAGGAATCCACTAACAAGGTTGATCAGGTCTTGTTAACAAACTCATTCCGAATAACATGGAATCGGAGAAATTTCGAATAACACTATGTTATCTCAATGGGGATATGCACATCCCCTATAATAAGAATATCATATTTCTTCTTGACAGTAGGAAGAGGAAATTCAAAACCTCCAAAAATAATCGATGGAACTTTTCCAATAGAATTGATACTATGAACTTGAGGTTGTTTCCTCGGAAAGTGTACCGTGTGCTCATTACCATTAACATGAAAAGTGACATTTCCTTTGTTGCAATCAATAACAGTCCCTACAACATTCAGAAAATGTCTTCCAAGAATAATATACATACTATCGTCCTCGGGAATATCAAGAATAACAAAGTCCATTAAAATAGTAACGTTTGCAACCACAATAGGCGCATCATCACAAATATCGACAAGTATAGCAGTTGATTTATCAGCCATTTGCAAAGATATTTCAGTAGGTGTCAACTTATTCAAGTCAAGTCTACGATATAAAGAAAGAGGCATAACACTAACACCGGCTCCAAGATCACATAGAGCAGTTTTAACATAATTTCTTTTGATGGAGCATGGTATAGTGGGTACTCTTGGATCTCCAAGTTTCTTAGGTATTCCACCCTTAAAAATATAATTAGCAAGCATGGTGGAAATTTCAGCTTCCGGTATCTTTCTTTTATTTGTAACAATATCTTTCATATACTTAGCATAAGGATTCATTTTGAGCATATCAGTTAATCGCATACGCAAAATGATAGGTCTAATCATTTCAGCAAAGCGCTCAAAATCCTCATTATCCTTTTTCTTGGATGGTTTGGGAGGAAAAGGCATGGGTTTCTGAACCCTAGGTTCCCTTTCTTTACCATGTTTCCTAGCAACAAAGTCTCTCTTATCATAATGTTGATTCTTTGATTGTGGGTTAGCAAGATCAACATTAGGTTCAATTTCTACAGCATTATCATTACTAGGTTGAGCATTATCATTAACATCATCATTGACATTTTCACTAGGTTCATGCTCATTACTAGATAGTGTTTCAGCATCAGAAAGAGATATATCATTTGGATTCTCAGGTGGTTCAGCAATAGGTTCACTGGAAGTTTGCAAAGTCCTATCATTTTTCTTTTCTTCCTTTTAGAAGAACTAGGTGCATCAATATTATTTCTCTGAGAATCTTGCTGAATTCTCTTAGGGTGGCCTTCAGGATACAAAGGTTCCTGAGTCATTCTACCAGTTCTAGTAGCCACTCTAACAACATAATCATTTTTCTTGCTATTCATTTTATTGAGCAAATCATTTTGAGCCTTAAGTACTTGTTCTACTTGAGTGGTAACCATAGAAGCATGTTTGCTAACGAGTTTAAGTTCACCTCTAAAATTAGCCATATAATCACCCAAGTGTTTAATCATATACACATTTTTTTAATTGTCTACCAAAAGAAGCATTCAAATCTTCTTGTTTGACAATAAAGTTATCAAACTCATCCAAGAATTGGCTAGCAATTTTAGTAGGAGGGATTTCAGCTCTATCATATCTATAGAGAGAATTTACCTTTACTACCTGTGTCGGGTTATCAAGACCTCGAAGTTCTTCAATAGGTAATGGATTAAGATCATATGTTTCTTCAACAGGCGGTAAATTAAGACCACTAGTCGTCAACCCGTGCATTCGCACGGACTATTTATAATAATATTAACTATATCAATTCATTTAAATTTGATAATAATATATAATTTCATTGGATTACATACAACTAATGTGTAATATATATCAGTACCACCACCATTGGTTACCTGAAAGTCGGAATTTAAAGAATATAAAATTTTCATTTACAATCGTCTAAATTTAAATATAGATACCGAGAAGTTCAAAAACATGCATTATTTATATAGTGTACATAAAAATATTAAGTTATTTTAGAAATACTAAATTGAATCTAGCAAGGCATAAAACGGATATGATATCTCTACAAATTTAAGATCCATACGGAAAATATTTAACAACCCATTTGTACATATATACCTCGCGCTAACCTTGTGGCAAGTTGGTCTATCGGTCTCGCTATAGGAAAAATAGGAAAGAAGGGTATATCGGGTGTGTTTGGCTTCTACCTTGTGGCATGTTGTAACCGAAGTAAGAACAACTTCACCATGAAAATGGCCATTTTATAATGTACAACTTTTAGTGTAACCCCAATATACACTTAATCACAATGGGTTTCTTATGCAAAAATTGATATGAATCTCAGCGACCATCTTATATTTTCCACCAAAGCAACCATGCTCTCTATGTCTTCATTCTCGGGATCTAAAACTTCCCAATATACACTTTCAAATGACATCTATATTTTAACCGTAAACCTAAACCTAATTATGGAAACTTTTTTTATTCAACTCACAACCACATGCATGGCATTTTTTTATTAGAAGGAGAAATGCAAATCTTGGAGTAAATGTACATGTGACCCTACCTTTTAACTCAAAGAAATAATAAAATGAAGTAGACATAAAAAGTTGTACCAGCATGCAACTACTACTGAAGTAAAACATAGCAGTATCTTCTATCAACTGATTGTTATATATTGAAGTTGCGGTGTTGATGATTCTTGTCAGGAAAAAATGGGCAATTGACATCCCGTTTGTTCAATAATAACTATGTGATAGGGAGAATATAAAAAAGGAGGATCTTAGTACTTAGATAGGCAGAACATATTTTACCTTTCCTTCTAGTGTCAGAGGATAATTTGCAGGAAAGAAGAGGCAAGGACACACGTACCTACAATCGATAGCATTGGACATATTATAGTATGGAGAATCCAGTCCTATTTCAAAAAAAGGAAGTATTATGCACGTACAGCTGATGATTGGACAACAAAAGGCCATAGCTTAAAACTATATGATCAAATCACACCAAGGGTGCAATTAGTATCATCTACGCAAGAAATTTTCCATTCCTGATGGCAATTCCGATTTTCAGAAGAAAGATTCTATATTTGAAAGAATGTTTTTATATTATTCTAAATTGTGATGCCACTTATATATATCCTTCGAAGCTGTTTTTGGACAAAGAACTCTATTAAAGTCCGAAGAAGCTTAAAAAACCTTGACAAACGTATCAGCATGGAGGCGTACTGAATCAAGTAGAAAATACACTTGGCGACATGTGCATACTGTAGCACAATGCAACGCAGTTTTCATTTGGAAAAAGATACAATTATGTGGCCTACCTGCTGTCAGAAACCTTGACTGGCGCGCCATTGTCCCGTGACATAATCCATGATGCTAATCATTGAACTTTGTTAAGGCATAGCTAATACTCATAAAATTAAATCCTGCAAGCTTAGAGCATTTGTAGTGAATCAAAATATGATACCAGGCGCTGAGAATTGTCATCTAAAACAATGTTAATTAAATATAAAATTAGCTAATCTAATTGAGACATGCATCACTACCAAATTGCTCGTTCTTGTACAAACTCACCACACCATGGCCCACACAAATTTAAGGGAGGGAGCACAGAAGATTTTTTTTTTGTTGAGAAAAGGGGAGCGAAGAAGAGTAAATACGGGAATAATTTATGGCTGCTTTTCCTCATATTCTCTCTTTGATATTTTCTTCAATTTGGTGGATGCCTACGTACTCTTTTTTCTCATCATAACCGATCGAGCAGGCAGCCGATCGCATGTTCAAATTGCCTGTATTCACCATCATCAAAGCAGTACACGTAAACTATGACATGCTATTGTACTTGAAAACGTGAAATACTACTATGATGTTTTGAAGTACTTACACAAGCTTATATGTTTGACGGGGAGTGTCATCGTGCAACCTGCCAGGTCAAACTCGATGCCGCCACAGGGTAGACTGACAAAGATTGTCAGAGACTTGAGGCCGAAAAGGATGAGAAGGGCCCGCCGGAGTGGAAAGTGGACGCATGACACTGGAAGGCATCTTTCAAGCCCCGTAGAAGCCTTCTACACATGCAGGCCGGTTAGCTCCATGCCTCGCGTGCCATGCGATTCATCTTCTGATGGCCGGGGATGGCGATTGACTATGTTTGCTGCCGCTCCTAGCTAGGGCACCACAACTCTTGTCTTCCCTGTGTCCACACCTGCACAAAGGAGAGAGAGGAGGTTTCAGGAGGAGAAGAGCACGCCGATAGCCACGATCAAGCTAGTGAATCTCCTCGTCTCGCTTCATATGGCAAGATTCCTCGGGGAGAGCTGCACGATACGGGGCTCGTGTCCATGCTGCTCGGCACCTGGAAGCCATGCCGCTGCCTCAGTATGGCCGAAAAATGAGGACATCGGATGATAGGACTCCAGTCGGCACCAGATTTTTGAGAAGGAAGCAACGATAAGAGATTCGCATCTCCAGCTTGCCGGCATAGCACAAATCGATCAGAAGCAGGTAGGATGATCGGATATCTGTTTTGTTTTCTATAAGGATAGAAAAGGAGAGGGAGAGAGAGTTTGTAGGAGTCGTGCTGGACGTGGAGTCATGTTGGACGTGTACGTGGCTAGTTTTTCTTTTTTTGAGAATCACTTTTATACTACTTAAAACACGTCCTGCATTCATCCTAGGCTTTAGATATATCAGGTGCTGGACGTGGCCGTTAAATGGTATGCATTCATCCTAGGCTTTAGATATATCATGGCTTGTGTTTAAAACAAGATATATCATGCCTGAATATCATGGATTTTTTTAACTCTATGGAAAGATCTCCACCGTAATAATTCGGTCCCACCAGATGAACGGCTAATAAATTCTAATTATGGTAATTTCTTGGGAGTCACTAATTAGTATAGGTATAGATAGATAGATGTATTTCTTCAATAGGAGGTAAATTCTTTACATCTTCAGCTTCAATACCTTTTTCTTTCATAGATTTCTTTGCCTCTTGCATATCTTCAGGACTGAGAAATAGAAGACCTCTCTTCTTCGGAGTTGGTTTAGAAATAGGCTTAGGAATTGGCTCAGGAGCTGGCTCCGGAAGTGTCCAATTATTTTCATTTGCCAACATATTATTCAATAGAATTTCAGCTTCATCCGGGTATTCTTTCCCTGAAAACAGAACCAGCACAACTATCCAGGTAATATCTGGAAGTATCGGTTAGTCCATTACAAAATATATCAAGTATTTCATTTTTCTTAAGAGGATGATCAGGCAAAGCATTAAGGAACTTGAGAAGCCTCCCCCAAGCTTGTGGGAGACTCTCTTCTTCAATTTGCACAAAGTTATATATATCCCTTAAGGCAGCTTGTTTCTTATGAGCCGGGAAATATTTAGCAGAGAAGTAATAAATCATATCCTGGGGACTACGCACACAACCAGGATCAAGAGAATTAAACCATATCTTAGCATCACCCTTTAATGAGAACGGAAATATTTTAAGGATATAAAAGTAACGAGATCTCTCATCATTAGTGAACAGGGTGGCTATATCATTTAATTTAGTAAGATGTGCCACAATAGTTTCAGATTCATAGCCATGAAAAGGATCAGATTCAACCAAAGTGATTATATGAGGATCAACAAAGAATTCATAATCCTTATCAGCAACACATATAGGTGAAGTTACAAAAGCAGGGTCAGGTCTCCTTCTATCATTAAGAGACTGCTGATTCCATTTAACTAATAGCCTCTTGAGCTCAGATCTATCTTTGCAAGCTAAAATAGCTGCAGAAGCTTCTTTATCAAAAATTTAACCCTCAGGAATAACAGGCAAGTCTTCATCATCTATTTCATCAACATAATCAGTTTCAGTAATTTCTTTCTCTCTAGCCCTAGCAATTTGTTCATCAAGAAATTGACTAAGGGGCACAGTAGTATCAAGCATAGAAGTAATTTCATCATAGGTATCATGCGTAGCAGAAGTGGCATCATCAATAACATACGACATATCAGAATGAATAGCAGAAACATGTTTAGGTGTCGCAAGCTTACTCAAAACAGAAGGTGAATCAAGTGCAGACCTAGATGGCAGTTCCTTACCTCCCCTCGTAGTTGAGGGTAGAGTATTCAACCCAAATTTATTGATTCAACACAAGGGGAGCCAAAAAATATTGTCAAGTATTAGTAGCTGAGTTGTCAATTCAACCACACCTAGATAACTTAGTATCTACAACAAAGTATTTAGTAGCAAAGTAATATGATAGTACTGGTAACGGTAACAGAAGGGTAACGAAAGCAAAAGTAATATTTTTGGTGTTTTGTAGTGATTGTAACAATAGCAACGGGGAAGTAAATAAGCGAAAACCAGTATATGGAAAACTCGTAGTGGATTGGTGATGGAAAATTATGCCGGATGCTGTTCATCATGTAACAGTCATAACATAGGGTGACACATAACTAGATCCAATTCATCAATGTAATGTAGGCATGTATTCTGAATATAGTCATACATGCTTATAGAAAAGAACTTGCATGGCATCTTTTGTCCTACCCTCCCGTGGCAGCGGGGTCCTAATGGAAACTAAGGGATGTTAAGTCCTCCTTTTAATAGAGTACCAGAACAAAGCATTAGCACATAGTGAATACATGAACTCTTCAAACTATGGTCATCACCAGGAGTGGTCCCGATTATTGTCACTTCGGGGTTGCCGGATCATAACACATAGTAGGTGACTATAGACTTGCAAGATAGGATCAAGAACACACATATATTCAAGAAAACATAATAGGTTCAGATCTGAAATCATGGCACTCGGGCACTAGTGACAAGCATTAAGCATAGCAAAGTCATAGCAACATCAATCTCAGAAAATAATGGATACTAGGGATCAAACCCTAACAAAACTAACTCGATTACATGATAGATCTCATCTAACCCATCACTGTCCAGCAAGTCTACGATGGAATTACTCATGCATGGCGGTGAGCATCATGAAATTTGTGATGGAGGATGGTTGATGATGACGAAGACAACGAATCCCCCTCTCTAGAGCCCTGAATGGACTCCAGATCAGCCCTCCCGAGAGGTTTTAGGGCTTGGCGGCGGCTCCGTATCGTAAAACGCGATGATTTCTTCTCCTTGACTTTTTCTCCCCGAAAGCAAATATATAGAGTTGGAGTTCGCGTCGGAGGAGCTCCAGGGGGCCCACGAGGTAGGGGGGCACGCCCCAGGGGGGAGAGTGCGCCCCCACCTGTCAGGACCCCGATTCCAAGTCACATCGATCTAGCCGGTAACAGCTCATATCACTTTGAGGCCTCACGCACGGTATTCCCACGAGTGTCGCCTTACCATGGCCCGGGACCGTTTGCGCCTTTTGGCTCACGTATATGATAGTGTCGCTAGCATCCATATGATAGAGAACCCAGGTCGACATGGCTAGTCGTGAACCCAAAGTGGCACTAACTTATGAGGACAGGCATACATGAATCAACATCGAGCATGTCAGTCAGCAGCGTGCGAATCCGGGCTGTAGCACTGGGCTAACAGGACTCCGGTGAACCGGGCTGTAGCAGGCTAGGCAGGACTCCGGATGTCACCGCGTGACATTTCCCCGAAGGGACAGACACAGGAACGAAGTGAATCACATGTCGGCCAGTCAAGTGTTCCAGGAGCAGTAGTGTTGGGCTAGCAGGACTCCGGTGAACCGGGCTGTAGCGGACTACTATGGCTCATGGAAGCACAAGACTACATTTCTCCATAAAAGAGGCTACCAAGGATAAACAGCTAGGTTGTCGGATCCCACACATACCAAACATTTCAATCATACACACAATATGCTTGATATGTGTAAATACAACATGGCATCACAACAAGACTCTACAACTCAAAGTATTTATTCATTAGGCTCTGAGGAGCGAGATATTACAAACATGGGTCTCATGACCCAACATACAGAGCATACAAGCAACAAGCACATGTGGAAGCTTAACTTGTCTGAGTACAGACAACTACAAATGAAAAAGGCTGAGAAGCCTGACTAACTACAAGACCATCCCAAGGTACAAGCTCATAGCTGAGGTTACAAGCTAAACGTCGAAGTCCACGCGGAACTACTAGCGAGACTGAAATCTCTTTGCAAAAACATAAATTAAGCAAACGTGAGTACAAATGTACCCAGCAAGACTTACATTAGAACTAACTACATATGCATCGGTATCAACAAAGGGGGTGGTGGAGTTTAACTACAGCAAGCCAGCTTTGACTCAGTGGCTATCCTATACTACGACTGCAAGTAACTCTTGAGGTGGCGCACACGAGTCCACATATTCACCATATCAATACACCACTATGGATCTGCTCCTGTCTCCCTACGAGAAGGCCATCCATAGCACTCACGCTTATCTTGCGAGTTTTAGAGTATCCACTTTCACTTGTCTATGAACTGTACAGGCAACCCAGAAGTCCTTTACCGTGGACACGGCTATTCGAATAGATGATGTTAACCCTGCAGGGGTGTACTTCTTCACACACGCTCTTACCACTTACTGCTGTTTACGCGACATGTACTCGACAACCTTCAAGCGGAAGCCCAACGAGGGTGTCGGCCACGGCCTACCTAAACACTCAAGTCTCTAGTCCAGGTTTATCACCTATTCAGGTTCCATCCGCAGGGAGTCTGGCCGAGGTTTCCACATACGGCCCCGAACGATGTGTATAGGGTTCCGTGACACAAAACGGCCGCCCGGCAAACCCGGCCACGTGCCTACCGCATCACAGCCCACCCCTTGGGTCAGCGCTGCGCACGGCCTCCAGCATACTACAAACACCAGAAACTACTTGCAACTCCTGGACAGAGGATAAGCGTGGTTAAGAAGCCGAGAGAGTCAATTAAGGATCCCAATGTGTGGTAGTAGCTGTTCATGGATCACAAACACAGAACTCAGTTCCTGAGGACAGTTTCAGTGAGACAACCCACCATGTACTCCTACATGGCCTCTCACCGCTACCTTTACCAAATCGTGTTCACACACTTAGCTCTCAACAGTAGGACATGTTCACACACCTCCGATTCATCCCCGATGAATCAAACCTGACTCAACTCTAAGCAGTAGTAGGCATGACAAACAAGCATGAATGAGTAGGCACATTAGGGCTCAAACAACTCCTACTCATACTAGTGGGTTTCATCTATTTTCTGTGGCAATGACAGGTCATGTAGAGGAAAGGGGTTCAACTACCGTAGCATGTAACAGTTGAATCGTTGTTGTCCTAATGCAGTAAAAGAGAGCAGAAGTGGGAGAGTGGGATTGTATCGTAATGAACAAGGGGGTTTTGCTTGCCTGGCACTTTTGAAGATAGTATAGTTCTTCATCAGTGTCATCGATCTCATTGCCGGAACAACATCTACTGAAGGGGGACAATTACTGGCAACAGAGAAGAAACACAATCAATGCAATGCAACAATATGATGCATGAATGTGACATGGCAATATGCTGTGATTTGAGCTAGTGCAGCTAGCAACGATTTAAATGGAGTTGGTTTGAACAATATATTCAAATTTGAACTCCACATGAGGCATTTCAAATACCATTGATTCAGATTGTCATATACAGTGGCTGTAAGTTGTTCAAACATTCTGATAATTTTTCATATATAAATTATTTCATTTGGAGTTACGGTTGATTTTCTCTGATTTTTAGAAGTATAGGCAATTTTCTGGATTTTCTAATTATCTAGAATTAAACTAATTCCAGAAAATGAATTACTGCGTCAGCACTGCATCAACATGACATAAGTGAGTCAATGGGGCGGCCCATGTCAAACTGACCAGTGGGGCCCGCATGTCAGTGGCTAACTAAACTAACCTAGTCTAATTAGCACTAACCTAGGTCAAACTAATTAAGTTTAAACCTAAACTAGATTAATTAGTCAGGCGGGGCCCGCGTGTCATGGACCCAGGGGGAGGTCAAATCCCCTGGTCAACCGGGGCTAAACCACCGGCGGTCAAAGCGGTCAACCCGCCGGCGTTTAGCCGCCGGCGAGGCCGAACACGGCGGAGGCATCGGAAATCGCCCATAGGCGACCATTTGCGCGGCGGAGAGGCCCTACGTG
Organism: Triticum aestivum; assembly: GCF_018294505.1. Taxonomy (NCBI): domain Eukaryota; kingdom Viridiplantae; phylum Streptophyta; class Magnoliopsida; order Poales; family Poaceae; genus Triticum; species Triticum aestivum. Next base: position 631,643,776 of record NC_057812.1, on the reverse strand, counting down.
ACAAGGAGACTCGTCTGCATCCAGTGGTGGTGGTGTTTGGGCTCGGGGTGGTCGGAAAAGACACCGGCGACGATGTTGGCGGCTGCTGGAGCTCGGACGAGCTCGGGGTCGTCGCTAGGAGGCATGAAAGGAGATGCGGAGCGGTGCTGCGGGCTCTTGGGGACGCGGCGAGTGCGGTGACGCGCTCGGTTTCAAGCTTACGCGGCTGTGGCCACGACGGCGACATGGCCGGTGGAGCCAAGCTCTCGGCCGTGATGGCCAATGGGGTTAGGGGCAGCTCGAGCGACGTGGCTAGGGGGAGAAGGAAGAGGAGCTCACGGCGAGTGCAGGAGTGGCCTTAGAGAGCTCGGGGAGGCAGCGAGTTGAGCATGGGGTCGTCGGTGATCTCGGGCCCCGAAGGTTGAAGAAGAGGTCGAGGAAGCCGCTGTGAGGCACATCCGGTCGCGTGGATCGACGGAGATGGCATAGAGGTCGACGGTGGATCTTTTTGCCATGGTGGGGAGGCTAGGCGAGCTCGGTGGGCACGGTGGCAGCAAGCGACGGCGATGGCAATGCTCGGTTGCGCGCGAGAGAGAGGGTTAGAGGAGGGGGCGAGAGCAAAGAGTAATGGGGAGAGGCAGAGAGGGGTCCAGGGCGGCGACGAGGGAAGGATCAGGGGTCCCAGGTGGAAGCAGGAGGTGGCCGAAGTCGCATGGGCGCGCGCCACGCCTCTCCTCTGCCTACTGGCTGAAGGAAGAAGACGGGCATGCTCCTGTGGGCTAGGCCCACAGTATTGGGCCTGGTGGGCTGAGCCAGGTGAGCACTCTCTCTCTCTCTGTGTGTGTTTGTGTGTCTTTTTGTCTATTTTGTTTCCTTTTTTCTAATTTTTGCAGTTTGTTTGTGATTTAGTTTTAACACCAAATCAATTTTTAACTTCATGAAAATAATTGGGTGAACTAAATGGACTTATCCAAAGCCACACAACAATTTTCGGAATTATTGAACATATATTTATTATATAATAAATATAGATCCAATTCAAATATTTATTGGATTAATTAAAATGGCCAAAATAAATGTTTCCGAGCTCCTAAAAATATTGGTTTGAATTTTACCTCTTGCCAATATTTTTATAGAATAACAGGAACATTTTATTGGACTCATTTGAGAAGATTTTAAAGTTGGTTATTTTGGAGCTCATTTCTGAGGGTTTCAACAAACCTCAATTCAACTTTCAGAAATTTTAGACATGATGCATGAGTGTAGTTGCAACTATTTCACTCAGGTATTCTAGGGCTGTGACACCACCCTCGTGGACAGGGTGTGGGCCCCCTGGTTTTCATCTTTTGCAACGATTTTTTATTATTTCCAAATAGACGTTCCGTGGAGTTTCAGGTCATTCCGAGAACTTTTGTTTCTGCACATAAATAACACCATGGCAATTCTGCTGAAAACAGCGTCAGTCCGGGTTAGTTCCATTCAAATCATGCAAGTTAGAGTCCAAAACAAGGGCAAAAGTGTTTGAAAAAGTACATACGATGGAGACGTATCACACCCCACCGTGCTTGGATCTCCACCGACCTCTCCATAGCAGCGCGTGGGTCCTCTTCTTTCTTGGGGCGATGGGCCTCTCTTTTCTTGAGTGCTTTCTGACTTTTCCGCTCCCTCTGTGCGGCTTTGGCTGCCTCTTGCTCTACCGCCCATTCGCCCTTGGCAGCTTCAAATTCCACCCACATAGGTGTGAGGTCACGAGCGGCGATGAACTCGGCACAGCGGGATGCCACCGCTTCCCTACCATTCTATGTGCGGTCGTGGGCGGCGAGGAACTCGGCACGGCGGGATGCCATCGCTTCCTTATCAGTTAGTGTGCGGCGCGGTGGCATGACCGATGCTTGGTGACAGCTCTGGTGGTCGTCGAAGGCTAGCTGGCGACAAGAGCGGTTGCATGGACGCCTGGTTGTCAATACGTGCCGCATACGGTTCAAAGGCTCGTCATCCATGAGTTCACATTTTACCACCACGCCAGCGCCTGACCGCCCTGGCCTACCGAAACCCCTTCCATCGCTAGCGGGCGCTTCTTGCCTGAAACGATCACCGTCTCTCCAGAACGTCAATGCCGCATTCACCGGCCTTAACTACAGGTGCAGTTGGTGTGTCACTCACATGCGGGCCAGATTCCCATTGGGCCCACATGTCAGTGATACAATGCACCTGCGGTTAAGTCACTAAAGCAGCGTCCACATTCACGCCCGATGCGACCTCTCACTGGCGCCGGCATTGCAGCAGTGCGACAGCCGAGAGAGCGCCACCCGCGCCGCATCCCAGTGCAAGCGACTGTTCCGCGTTAACGACACCATGGCTATCCTTCCGTATGCCGCCTACATTAATGACACGCGGCTGCCGACGAACCTACTCCGGCATCAGCCATCCATCCGTCTACCGCGGCTCATTGCCATTCGCCCGCTATATTAACTTAAGCCCCAGCTCCCAGCCATAGCCAAAGACCTACACTCATTCTCCTCCGGTCCCTTCCTTCTATTGGCACCACTCCAACCATGGCCTCCTGGCGCTCCAAAGCTCTCTTGGACGTACTGTCACAGGAGCAGACGAAGGACATCGGCGGCCCCGCTCCGGGCGCGCTACAAAGATCTCTTGGATGTACTATTGCAGGAGCAGACGAAGGAGATCGCCGGATCCCCCTTAGCCGCCCTCCGCCGCCACGTCCATGAAGCCTGCGCGCGTGTGCGGGCGCAGCCGGCAGCGAGGAAGAGTACACGGTAGGTCGCCGCCGCTCTGTTCCCAGGAAGGCCACCGCTCCTCCACTCAGTCGACATCAAGCTTGGTAGGATAAACATCGGCGGCCGATTAGCCGCTTGACGGCGACGTGGAGGCGGAAATCTTCAGAACCTTGTGCTCCGGAGGAGGAGGTTATCGAGGCGTATGAGGAGGAGGCAAAGGCAATAGCTGGCTTTCTCAGGTTCATGGCCGGACATGGTGGTCGGGTGCCGGTGATCTTTTAGATTAGGTTTATAGTAGGTTTTAGTATGGTTTGTGCGAAATATGTAGCGAATTTCATCCAGTTTATAGGAAAAGTTTTCAAAATGTAATGAATTTCATCCAGTTAATTTGAAATTTGCTTTGTTTGCACGAATTTCGTCCGGTTAGTTCATATAGTTGTCGAAAGGTATGCGGGCAGCATTGGATGGCATCCATCAGTGTCGTCGGAAAGATGCCAGTGTAAATTTGAGGGCCAGCGCTGGATATGCCCTAAGTATCACTAAATGTTGTATGTGCAATGCACGGTGATGTTATGGAGTACGTTCCTAAGTACTCTACTACTATTATATTAGTTGGAGGCACATATTAGCTTTTATATTTGTTTACCTTTATGCCCCGAGACCTTCCAACTAGACGTGTCTTTCTCTCTAGGTCGCACTTTGTATCGTTCATACCACTAGTACTACTATGTGTGGTCTCCGACCCAGAAGTGGAAGAAGCGGAGATGCTCTACCACACTGTTTTTTTTGCGCTGGGCTCTACCACACTGTTCATGTCCCACTCCTTTCGCTGACGTGTGGGACATCCAGCATGTGCCGTGTTTGGCAATCTTAGTAGTAAGAGTTGACACGCTAGCATTAATCAGAAATGAAAAAATAAATATAAATCAGCAGTGATACTATTTAAAAAATTATCCTGGCCTACCCCGGTTGTATCGTAGGCCCAACCTTTCCCACTATAAGTTGGTCGGACAAAGGAACCATCATGACTTCGTTGAATTCCGCTTCTTCAAGAAAACTTACTGTACCCGCAATACTGCTACCACACGCGAAGACTGGACGGCACTGTACCACGTCAAATCACTGAAACCCACTAGGCCATCCTAAAAAAACACAGTAGGCCAAACTAGCCCACCTATAGGTCATCTATTTTGGAACGGAGGGAGTGCATCTCTGTACTGCTATGATTTTCTGTTGTACACCTCTGTACTTTTGCTACGATTTTCCTAACCTATGAACCAAATGAGGCCTGAATGTATCCATGTCGACTAAGCCTACAATTTTAGGAGCTTTGGCTATTGGTCGATCGACGACGGATAAGTATAAGCGTACCACGAGCTCATCAGCCCCAACGTTTCTCTTTGGCGAGTGTTTTGCAAATACTATAGGTCGCATAGTTGCTAGCCTACTAACACCAAGAATCATCAAGCAAGCCCTGCTAATATGATAAATAGTTCAAACTTACATCTAAGCATGCCATATATTACATCAAAAGCTGGTGAGGATACATCTGTTTCCATAACTCAGAGAGGGTTCGCATGATTCACTATCAAACAAAAGTAGCAAGTACCACCCACACAAGACAGTGCACTATCCCTAAGATGGTTTGATAACACGCATCATTCTGGTAATTAAACACAGGGCAATGCAAACTACCCTGAAGGATTAGCGCGGCCAACTATTTCTTGTCATCGATCTCTCGGGCAATGACCATAGCATGGACAACGACATGGGAATCGATCTCTGGGGCGATGTCCACAGGACTGACCGCGACATCGGAATCAATCTTTGGGGCGATGTCCACAGGATGGACAGCGGCATCGGAATCGATCTTTGGGGCGATGCCAACAGGACGGACCGCGACATCGAAAACGATCTCTGGGGCGTTGCCCACAGGACGGGCCGCGGCATCGGAATCATCAAGGACATCCACTGGCACCTGCACAACCCTAACATATTAGCAAGCACATCTATCTATCTATCTATCTATCTATCTATATCTATCTATCTATCTATCTATCTATATCTCTATCTATCTATCTATCTATCTATACCTACCTATACTAATTACAGACTTCCTATAAATTCCTACATTAATCAGTAATTAGGAGTCGTTAATCTGGTTGGACCGAATTATAATGGTGTAGATCAATCCTTTTTTAGATAGCAAACCACTCATACCAAGCAATATGTATATTAACACATTTAATATTGTGTCATATTGATGTCTGTTGTAATTTTTCTTAAGTATAAAGGAAGTCCAAAACAGATACGATTCTAACTCCCATCTCATCCGATTCTAACTCCCATCTCTTTCCATATACTTCCACTGTACCTTCCAATGTCACGATTCTCTCTCCTGGTCGCCCCCATGGAATCCCGTCCCTTCCTCTCCCCCATGGAAGCAACACCCATGGAATCGCGTCCCTTCCTCTGTCCCTCTCCCCCATGTATGCCTATCCTTTCCTCCCTCCATTGCCACTTTCAAAATCAGCATCAGAGGGCATCACGTCGGTTGTCCTCAATCTCACGATCTTCCATGGGATAACGCAGGTTAGCAAACGATCCGATGGGTTAATGCAGGTTACCAATGGATCAGTCGTGTTTCTTTCTTACTTGGGATTACTAACCTAGCCATGACATCTTCTCTAAAAAATCAAACCCTTGGTTTGTGTATCTCCTGCCAATCTGCACTCCGTTGTTTCTCCCGATCTCATATCATGGTCTTGATATGGGGAAAGAATGTCCATGGTCTCATCTAGGAGGGAGTACGCCACATGATAAAGGCCCGGTGTAAATCGCATTGATATCAGTGTTGATCGTGCATGTTCAAAACGATGGATATCTACCTGCACCAACCAGCAAGTAAGTTGTAACTACGATGGCCCAGGATTAATTTTGGTTTTACAATTATTTTTTGTTTCTTACAGATTTGGGGTGTATATGCATCACAATGATGGAACAGACGTGGGGCTACCTATATGCTCAACACATGGTGGCCCATATTCGATACTAATAATCATGTAATTAGCTAACCAGGGTAATCACCCTATGTTTTTTGTAATGTGTTATTTTCTCAGTCATTTCTTTAATTCTTTCAAAAAGAACGTGTGTTTAATTGGTTGCATGTTCGTCCATGTATAGAAATCTTTTGGGCTCACTACGAACTTGATTACCTTTAAAGAAAAATTACTGCATATCTAATTATCTTCTAAATCAATAAAGGCATCACCATCACCTTGATTTTCCTAAAGAAACCAACTGGCACAGACTGCATGTAGCTAGGTGGTCGCAGGGCTGCATGCTAGCCAATCTGCTCTTCGGCCATGCACTTTAGATCGGGCAGAAAGCTCAGCACATGTTTCACTTAGGCCTGAAGATTGGGTAACATCAGTGCAAATCATTTAGGTTCTCCAAAATTATCGACAAGTCGGGATCGATATATCCGTGCTACAATGCCGAACATGGTTGGTGATCCATTTTCTTTGCCATCTATGCTGACAATAATAATTTTATATGTATATGACCAATATTTATCTCCATAACAATAGTTTCGTTTTAATATTTTTGCTTGTGGATGGAGAGATGGGAACCAAATAATTATGGCTCGAATTATTCAGAAGTAATACTAGAAAGTCGATAACGAAAAAGTAACTCCAGCAGTAAAAAGTACTCGGTTTTAGATATCTGTTGCTGGTGGGTGGAGGAGTTAATCCTTTAAAAGGATCCTCAGAATTTTACTATTCCTTTTGTATATTCCGTGAAGATATTTTTCCTTTTTCATACAGTCACGCAGATCTCACACCACCCTAAACTAGGAATTTCCAAATCAAGGTGCACGATGTGGTGGGTGCTGCTAATGGCAGCCAACCCGGAGGAGTATGTGTTCAGTAAATAGATAGAGATCAAGATGCAAAATTATCCAGCACCCTGGCTACAGGAGGAAAATGGTGAAGAAAACGATCAAATTGAGAGGCGATTTCAGGCAGAAACAACTCGAGAAATTGGGATTAATATTGTATTTAACAGGCAACCGCATGGACTGAATCCAGAATGAAGAAAATACCAGGATTGCTTATGAGGTTTAGTTGCTTTGATCTCCCTCCTCTATATGGCGCTTATGTCCCCCATGTGTCTTTATTGGGGAGATATGATACCAAATAGCAAAAAGCATATAGCCAATATAATATGCTCAAGCATGTATTGGTGTTTGAATGCACGCCTTGCATGCATGTCTAGAATTTTCTTTTTATTTTACCAGATGGAATAGCAAAGTGCTGCAAATAAAGATTGAATATCAAAGAGATAATAATGTGACCTTTAAGAAGATGAGCATCAGGTATTGTTGTGGTGGCGGTTGGTGTGTACCATGATCACTAGGTTTCACCTTCAGAATTCATTTTCTCTTCTATATTTCTTATTTTGCGATGTAAGTTGTTATCCTTTGAGATTACCTATCAAAATATTCTGTTCACTGAGATTTCACATTTGACTTACAAGAATTTCTAGAGGCAAAAGACAACCTCTAGGATTTGAAGCTTCAGATCTTTATATTTCACCTTCAGAATACATAATACAAAATACATGCCACTACCCCACTAATATCACAAAATTCAGTGGGCTGGAATTGCATCATACTGATTTATAGTGATGATTGGGAGTCCAAGCAAGTATTAAAATTAGTATTGCACGACATGTGGGAATTAACCTGCTTTCAGAAGACAAAATGTATCCTGAGTAAATATAACATGGATGCCCTGAAGATTGTGTTCATATATAGGAAGTTGATTTCCATCATAGCGCGACAATACTGTGTTAGGATACAAATGAAACAAGAAAGTGTGAATGATATTCTTAAATACATGCAGTGAAACATAAGTTAGTAGTTTAAGATTAAGAAGAAAATATTCTGGTGAATATAACAAGTTAGCAGTTTTCCATTACCTCTGTACACCGCTATTTTTGTGTTATTTTCGTTCAGATGATATACAAAATACTCAGTTAGCATCAAATCATGGTAGTTGCATAATATGTACTTTAATAATCTAAAATGCATGTTGGCTAATGCTTTGGTCATGATGTTCATTCACCAGTTATAGTGTTTTGTTAATAAGATTCTTTATATGCAGCAACATTACTCAATAGACTAGCACATTTCATTGAGATTCTGATAAGATTTACTATTTGTTTATTAGTACTTCAGCACTAACTTTGAGTTAAGATTAGTACTGAGCCAAGTGCAGAAAGAAAATTATTTCTATTATATGGTATCTTCTAATTGTAAGGATGAAATGACTAACATTCATAGTTTTATGTAGTACCGATTATCATTCTGTGGTACCACTTTGCGATTATCTTATGGCATGCTACTATAACATCATTATTTGTTTTGAACTATATGTTATATGATATGGTTTCTTAATAATTTAGTTTATATATAGAGCAACATATACTAGCCCGTGTGAATGCACGGGTTGTCGGCTAAAACATTTATTTTATATCTATTATTACATTAAGATATTTTACTTCATGTTTGATTGTTGCAATAATATATAAGTATTATAGTTGTTCCTCTGTTAATTCATAAAGGATTCTTTTATATGAAGTTGTTTTAAAATAAATTTGAAAAATTACAATACAATGATATGTGAATTAATTTCTTAAAGTAGCTTACAAATTAACAATATATAAGACATGCATGCATACAAAATAGAAGGCAACACAAATGGCAAAATAATAATGTTTTATAGAATCGTAAAACTAGCCCGTGCGAATGCACGGGTTGACGACTAGTTCCAAATAATCAAAAACCACAACAACGGTAATAAGCCATTATTTTTTACCTTGTGCAGCTCACCGGGGGATCCCATCCCTCCGGGGCCATCTCCTCGTCCTCGATGGGGGCCATCACCTTGCCAGGGGAATACTGCTTCTCAACGATGACTATCTCCTCAAACTCGGCCTTGAGCCTCGCATAGGTGGTCATCAGAGTTCCTGGGGTAGGCACGGTGGGGCCCTTGCTGTTCTTCCAACTTTCTTTGAGGAGTTTGTCCGCCAACGTCGTCAACTCTTTGGCCAGTGCTTGTTTATTGGAGTTCTTCGTCTCCATGGGTTGGCCCGCCAACATGGTCAACTCGTTGGTTGGTGCTCGCTTCCTAGAGACCGCTGTCTCTAGTGGGTTGTCCGCCGGCAACTCTTTGCCTAGTGCTCCAGGATCCATCAATGAACTGACAAACAAAAAGCAATCGAAAGGAAACCACAGTCGCAATGAAAACGGGAAAAGAATAGGCTGTGAGAATCAGTCGGTGCTTCGCAAAAAGAAGATTCTTGGAATGAAAATATAGTAGCATCACTGATTCGCCCACCTTTCCTTCGTCGGTACAGAAGAAAAATGGCAGAAGTGAGTAGCCTGGAGTGAGATTTTCTTCAAGAAAGGGGAGAAAGGGCTTCAACGAGCGTTCGACTGAAATGATGGTTGCTTCGTCCAGTCCAACTTTGAGGCCACTTTACCACTACTGGTAAAGGTGTGGGTTTTGTGATATGACGAGTCATGATGACCACACTGGGGTGACCGGTGAGTTTCGACTGTAGCACCTCACTGTGATTTGGTGGATGGCATGCGGGCCCAGATGCTTTGATGTCCTGCATGTAGATAGAGCAGCTAGTCATATAGGAGTGCTCAATATTGTGCACCACGACCAAGGCGGAGTGGAAAACGAGAAAACTACGTAATTAATGTATGAGTTTAATTAGGGTAGTTTTGTAAAGTATGAGAGACATTCCTCAAATCGCAAAATGCCTTGGTTGATGATATTTGAGATTTGAGCCCAATAAACCGGAAGGGAGGGAGTACTGCACGCGGTGTAGTCTAGTCACTTGTTGAAATCTCTAGAAAGGAAAATGCTCATTTCCGGTGTACATGGCTATACTAGCAAGTACTAGTACTACAATAGTGGGCTCAAATAGCAATTTTGTCTCATGCAAGAGCCTGCCTATATGCATGCTCCAAGGCACCGCACCATGCGAGCGTTCGCAACTGCCACGTTTAGGTTGCGCTTGGCTCTTCGCCTCTTTGAGAAGACGAACAATGATGTTACTCCTACTTCTACAGTATCGAATCCACTTCTGCATGTCCGTCCACCTCGTGCAGGTGGGATAGCGTGTAGCGAAAGCTCCTACTAGTCCCGCCAGCCACCACACTCATGCACAAGGGAGGGACGCAGATTCATTGACTTAGTGCTCCTGCCTTTGCCTCTATGACAGGTGGGCCCAACAGGTGGTTGGCCCACCTGTCATGCAACCAAAGGCAGGTGCAGTTAAGGCACCGGAGCTCAGCCCGCGAGGGAGAGGGCGTTGTAGTAATCAAACATCTCGGTCTTGTACGAGTTGACGCGACACATCAAAGCACTACACTCGATATAAGTCTTTTTACACATTTCAAATGGACTACAACATACAGATGTATGTAGACATATTTTGCTTCGTATGTAGTCACTTGTTGCAATCTCTAAACAGACTTATATTTGGAAATGGAGGGAATACAAAGCATGCATGCATGCATGCCGCGACTTCCCTTTTGCTACTTGCATGTGTTGATTTGATGCACCTTGCCAAATTTTGACTATAAATTTAACTAACCAAATTTTCATGCATGTCACAAGAAATTACGGGGCTGTTTGGATTGTGACTATGTTTGTCTTATGTTGCCACATTATTTTTCCCACACTTGCCACACTTGCCTAACTTGAGTTGCTCAAATTGTTAGAGACACTTTGGCTTGCCTAAGGGAATCTTGCCACACTTTTTGTGTCTATGACATGTGGGGTTCACTGCTAATAAAAAAATTCTTTTCTTAGGTGTGGCTAATAAAAAAGATTTATATTTAGGAATGGAGGGAGTAGAAAATATAAATAATAACGCATGTTGGGACAACCCACGTTTCCGATAATTTTAGTCGTGGGCTTGTTCACAATTTTTACGAGGGGGTGGTTGTTCATTTAATGGAGGGACTTGTACCAGACTTGAATGATACAAAGTGCGACCTGGCACACCGTCACAACACTTGGAACAAGCGGGTAGCTATCTCAAAAAACAATCAACAACTAAACAACGGCGACCTGGCATGTAGTACACAATTTTAAATGATTGTTTTGATGGAGTGAAAAAGGAAAACTACCCCACTAAGTATATATAGGCCAGAGCCTCCGCGCTTGCTTGCTAGGGTTGCTCTATTCACACACTCTCATCCTCTCCAGATTTAAACAAGATAGGGGTGGTAACACTGTCTTTCTCCCTTCAAAAAACACTATATTTCTATCCTCACCGCTGGTTACAGATCCAGACATATCCCCCTCCACCGGTGAAGGGGAGGATGGGCAGCGTTTAGGCCGTCGCCGACAGCGAGGGAGGAGACCCACTGCCGGCCGCACTGTTATCTCTGGCCGAGCGCTGTAACACCCCAAAATTTTGACCTTGTTTTATTAATTAAAATTTTGCCAGGAATTAAAACTTTTATTTTCTGGGCTCCCTTTTTATTTTTGAACCTTTTCTCCCTTGTTATTATGGAGTTTTCCCCCAAAGTGAAAACTTTTCAAATATGTTTTTGGATTTTTTTAACCTCTCAAGAAAAACTCTCCTTTTATTAGTAGAACTAATTACATAATTAATTTGCTTGATCTTTATTTTCTTGAAAAATGGTTTTCCAAGGTTATATGGCCATACTTTAAACTGCAACCATTTGATAAACTCTTTCATAATTCCAACCAAAATTTGGAGATGTCATGTGATGTTTTTAAATCACTTTTATACAAAAATATCTTTTATTCATGTAATATTTTGAGCTCTACACCAAATTTTCTTCTCTGGTCCAGAGTGCAATTTTGCACTACAACCCATTTAGATATTTCTTTCTAGCCTCCACCAAAATTATGGGATGTTGATAGTAACATATGATTCAACTTTATGCAAAAACCTAGTGCTGTTCTTTGAAAATTTTGAGTGAATCAACCTCTTTTCCATTCTGGTCCAGCCTTGTGATTTCTATTGCAACCCTATTTATTTTTGCTCCAGTAACCTTGTGCTTTCTCCTACTTGTAGACAGTCCCTACCAAACCCCTAAGTCCAGGAGCATGCACCCATTGGATATTTTTGGTTCATGAAATGATGCCATTTATCTCCTGTCAGAACTGTAGTTTTGCAAAACTTGCACTAACAAGTTTGTGCTTTTTACAAACAAACCTCACCACCCTCTTGTACATCCAAAGAGACTTCTATCTGGAGATTTTGGCCCCTCCAAGAACTGCCTAGATGCCTCTGGCATTTTGACAAACACCCTGTGGGCATGAACAGATTTGGCATGTTTGTAAGTTTGTGTTGTGAACTTTCCCACCTGTCCTAACCAAGTTGTCTAGTGGCTTACTAACGGTCTCTAACCTAGGCCTGTGGATTTGCATTAGCCGTCTAGCAGTTTTGGTCGCCCTGGCATTTCGTCGAACGAATGCCGTGCACTCCCGGAGCGCGAGCAGAGCACGCGTTTTGCACGTGCTCGCGCCCGAGCCAGAACGCCCTGGATAAACTTCCCCGAGCTCATCCTGATCCTCTCCCTCTCGCCGCGTCACGCCAAAGGCCCTGGCAGCCCCCTGACGCCCTACAGCGCCGCCACAAGAGCTCTATTGGCGGCACGCCCGCGGCCGCACCCGCTCCTGCCATGGTCGGCACCGCCCCGACCACCACAGCGCGCCAGCTCGCCTCCATGGACAATGGAGCGTTCGTCGGTAGCTCCTGGAGCCGACCAGCCACCGCCACGTCGCCCTGCAGCACAGTAGGGCGGTTCGCCGGCGAACTTATCCACGGCTGCCGCGAACCAACTTGGACGTGCTATAAAGAGAGGCCCCCGAGCACGTTCTGTTCGTGAGGCAGCCTCAGCATGCTCCCCTAGTTCCTCCATGGCAGCTAATCGACCCGGGGAGGTCTTCTTCCCCACCTCCGACGACTGCAGCCGCCGCCACTGCCCCGGCCATTCCGGCGCCACCAGAGCCTCCTCCTCTCCACTCTCTCCACCAGGAACTCCCTCTCCTCCTAGTGTATCCTTCCCCCTGCTCGATTTTGACCGGGACTCGCCACGGGAGAAAAATCACTTTGCCCGACGGCCACCATCCGCTGTAGAGCTCGCCGCCGGCAGCTCCGTCCACCCCCGAGACCGCATCGACTACCGGAGTGACCGCCTCGATCCCCTGAGCCCGCGGGTGACCTCCGTTTCCCGAACGGTGCCGCCATTCGCCGGCGAGCATCGCCGGAGTCCCGCCTCCGCTCGGGGGGAGGCCGACTAGTCAAACCTAACTAGTGGGCCCCCTGGACCCACTGTCAGTGACTCCCCGCGCGGTCCATGCTGGATAAGTAAAGGCGTAATCCACCCCAGTAAGTCTCCCCCGCTCCGAAAGCGTATTCCCCTCTGAAACGTTTTCTTTTCTGTTTTATTTTAAATAACAGATTTCGACCACAACTTTGACTGCCTATAACTTTTTAAATATAACTCCAAATGAATTGATTCTTTTTCCTACATCTCTAAAATTCTGTCTAGTTTATTTTAAGATTTATTTGAAAATTTTCCAAACAACTTTTTTGTACTGTTTTTGAAATATGTGTTATTTGCATATTTTTGAAAATAGGATTTTTGAAGAGAAGAAAGCTTTCAAAAGTTCTAGGATGCACCCTGCCTCTACACACTTTGAAGGCAAGCATTCTGAACCCCGGAATAATATTTTTGGTGTATTAGTTGACACGTTTATAACACCACCTTATTTCGGAGAACTTGTTATTTCATGTGATATGATCATTTTGCGTGGATGCATATTAGTGATTTCCTTGCTGTTGGAAATGAATATACTTGTGATGGTAATCATCCTCATGTGCCTTGCATGCATGCCGGAAAGGAATCCGGGAAAGCCTCTGCCTTGGGTAGGAGTGAGCTTGTCGCCGGTCCACGTCGGGACGGTTATGTCCGGTATGGCATAGTAAGGTATAATGGGTGGTGATTTCGTCGGTTGAAATATATTTGATATACATGTCATGCAGGGAACTCATAAGCCTCCTGAGTCGGCCATAGATCGAGTCTTGTTCCAATAACCCCAATACTTGTTTCGTACTGCCACTGGTCCCTACCGTAGGTGGGGTATGGTTCAGTAAGTTGTTAACCCTTGTCTTGGCACACACCGTACAGAGAGGCCATGGTGGAAGATACCGGTTGTAGCTGGTAGGCATGCCACCTGGTCCGGGGGCATGGGTGTATCCGGTTGGGACCGAGAGGGGGGCACCCCTTAGAGCGCGCGATAGAAATTTGATCCCATGCTACGCGAGGTTGTAGCCTCCCCACTTAGAGTTTTGCTTAACAGGTGTCATGGGTGATTCCAGACACGAGTGAAAGCTGGTGTGTGCAAGTCAGGTGTGTTTTCAATTAAAAGACCGTAGACGGAATTAGTCCCGATGGACTAAAGGAATCCGTTACTCGTGGGTAAAGAGTACACCCTCTGCAGAGATATTAAACCTATTCGAATAGCCGTGTCCATGGTTAAGGATTACAGTCTGGGATGGGTCAAGTGTCGGTCTTAGTGTCGGTCTTCGGAGGAGAAACCACTAAACTCGAATATTGATGATGACATGTGATATATGATGGTTATGATTGTTATCATTATGGACTAACCATTTGCATTGTTTGAAATAATGAATATCCCTGGGACGGTACCACCTCCTGGATATTCACTATGATTATAAGCCCTTTATGCGGCGTCGCTCAGACGCCCGACTGTGGCATGTTCGTTATTTCATTTTCATATAATCCCTTTATGCGGCGTCGCTCAGACGCCCGACTGTGGCATGTTCGTTATTTCATTTTCATATAAGCCCTTTATGTGGCGTCGCTCAGACGCCCGATTGTGGCATGTTTGTTATTTCATTTTCTTATAAGCCCTTTATGTGGCGTCGCTCAGACGCCCGACTGTGGCATGTTTGTTATTTCATTTTCTCATAAGCCCTTTATGTGGCGTCGCTCAGACGCCCGACTGTGGCATGCTTGTTATTTTATTTACTTTATAAGCCCCTTACGTGGTGTCGCTAAGACGCCCGACTGAGGCATGCTCACTTTTACTATCCTTTCGAGACGTTGCTTCAGGCATCCGATCGGTGCATTTTATTTCTATTCTGTCATTGCATATTCCGGTTGCATATAAATAACCTGCTTGCATGCATCAAGATTTTATTTATGACTGACGATGTGATCATAGAATATTTCAGTGTATGTTGATCAATTATATTATACCTGTGTTCTTAATGTTTGCGGGTACATTCAAAGTACTCACTGGCTTGTCCCTGGCTATTGTCTTGGCCAGATTGCTTGCGTGGAGAGGAGCGTGGCGATGACAGCCTCGGGACCTAAGCAACGGTGATAGCAGCCTCGCGAAGATAGGAGTTAACCTGGTCAGCTGTTCCTGTGGGAAATGGAGTCCCATAGACCGTGGTGATACACAAACCGCTTCCGCCCTCAACCACTAGAAACCATTTGATGTACTCATAGGCCACAATGGTCTTGTACTACATATTTTGCACTTTTTCTTGGAATTTATGTAACAAGTTGGTGCCTCATCAGCTAACAGTAATCCTGGGGCTGGTGAGCACAATGACCCTTTTCTGGAAATTAAAGCCCGGAAAACCGGTCGCGACAGACTTGGTATCAGAGCTAGGCTGACCATTGGCTAAATCATATCTTAGCCAGGTCAATAAACTTAGATAAACCAACCCGCCAGACCTCAGCCAAACCCCAGCCAAGCTTCCCTTGCAAGATAGCCACAAAGTGACCCGACATCTTTTGGAAGTCGGTGCCCAACCTATCAACCCAACCTGTCGCTCATGCCCCAGTGACCGAATCCTGAATAGTCTTTTCGCAAGCGTGCGAAGGAAGACACCGTCCCCTTTTCTATAAAAGGGCACACTAGCCTCAACCCACTCCAGCTAATCCCGACAGTGAGACCCGAAGAGAAGCCTCGACATCCACAAGGCATGCCCGCTTGGATATGAACGAGGTAGAATAATTTACTCGATTAGTACCGAGCCTTAGTATGGCCACGCCCTGTATTTGTGTGTCGCCATGATTGAATGATGTTTGCTTGAGCGCCCTGATTTCTTTTTTTTTACCATGCTTGTGTACGTCGGTGAACGGTTGCATTTTACTTCGAGCGTACAAAAAAAAAACAACCCTTATCAAATCTCGAGGACGAGATTTTTTTAAGGGGGGTAGTGTTGTAACACCCCAAAATTTTGACCTTGTTTTATTAATTAAAATTTTGCCAGGAATTAAAACTTTTATTTTCTGGGCTCCCTTTTTATTTTTGAACCTTTTCTCCCTTGTTATTATGGAGTTTTTCCCCAAAGTGAAAACTTTTCATAAATGTTTTTGGATTTGTTTAACCTCTCAAGAAAAACTCTCCTTTTATTAGTAGAACTAATTACATAATTAATTTGCTTGATCTTTATTTTCATGAAAAATGGTTTTCCAAGGTTATATGGCCATACTTTAAACTGCAACCATTTGATAAACTCTTTCATATTCCAACCAAAATTTGGAGATGCCATGTGATGTTTTTAAATCACTTTTATACAAAAATATCTTTTATTCATGTAATATTTTGAGCTCTACACCAAATTTTCTTCTCTGGTCCAGAGTGCAATTTTGCACTACAACCCATTTAGATATTTCTTTCTAGCCTCCACCAAAATTATGGGATGTTGATAGTAACATATGATTCAACTTTATGCAAAAACCTAGTGCTGTTGTTTGAAAATTTTGAGTGAATCAACCTCTTTTCCATTCTGGTCCAGCCTTGTGATTTCTACTGCAACCCTATTTATTTTTGCTCCAATGACCTTGTGCTTTCTCCTGCTTATAGTCCTCCCTACCAAACCCTTAAGTCCAGGAGCATGCACCCATTGGATTATTTTTGGTTCATGAAATGATGCCATTTATCTCCTGAGAACTATAGTTTTGCAAAACTTGCACTAACAAGTTTGTGCTTTTTACAAACAAACCTCACCACCCTCTTGTACATCCAAAGAGACTTCTATCTAGAGATTTTGGCCCCTCCAAGAACTGCCTAGATGCCTCTGGCATTTTGACAAACACCCTGTGGGCATGAACAGATTTGGCATGTTTGTAAGTTTGTGTTGTGAACTTTCCCACCTGTCCTAACCAAGTTGTCTAGTGGCTTACTAACGGTCTCTAACCTAGGCCTGTGGATTTGCATTAGCCGTCTAGCAGTTTTGGTCGCCCTGGCATTTCGTCGAACGAATGCGTGCACGCCCGGAGCGCGAGCAGAGCACGCGTTTTGCACGTGCTCGCGCCGAGCCAGCACGCCCTGGATAAACTTCCCCGAGCTCATCCTGATCCTCTCCCTCTCGCCGCGTCACGCCAAAGGCCCCGACAGCCCCCTGGCGCCCTACAGCGCCGCCACAAGAGCTCTCTTGGCGGCACGCCCGCGGCCGCATCCGCTCCTGCCATGGTCGGCACCGCCCCGACCACCACAGCGCGCCAGCTCGCCTCCATGGACAGTGGAGCGTTCGTCGGTAGCTCCTGGAGCCGACCAGCCACCGCCACGTCGCCCTGCAGCACAGTAGGGCGGTTCGCCGGCGAACTTATCCACGGCCACCGCGAACCGACTTGGACGTGCTATAAAGAGAGGCCCCCGAGCACGTTCCGTTCGCGAGGCAGCCTCAGCATGCTCCCCTAGTTCCTCCATGGCAGCTAATCGACCCGGGGAGGTCGTCTTCCCCACCTCCGACGACTGCAGCTGCCGCCACTGCCCCGGCCATTCCGGCGCCACCAGAGCCTCCTCCTCTCCACTCTCTCCACCAGGAACTCCCTCTCCTCCTAGTGTATCCTTCCCCCTGCTCGATTTTGGCCGGGACTCGCCGCGGGAGAAAAATCACTTTGCCCGACGGCCACCGTCCGCTGTAGAGCTCGCCGCCGGCAGCTCCATCCACCGCCGAGACCGCATCGACTACCGGAGTGACCGCCTCGATCCCTTGAGCCCGTGGGTGACCTCCGTTTTCCGAACGGCGCCGCCGTTCGCCGGCGAGCATCGCCGGAGTCCCGCCTCCGCTCGGGGCAGAGAAAGAGGAGGGAGGCCGACTAGTCAAACCTGACTAGTGGGCCCCCTGGACCCACTGTCAGTGACTCCCCACGCGGTCCATGCTGGATAAGTAAAGGCGTAATCCACCCCAGTACGTCTCCCCCACTCCGAAAGCGTCTTCCCCTCTGAAACGTTTTCTTTTCTGTTTTATTTTAAATAACAGATTTTGACCACAACTTTGACTGCCTATAACTTTTTAAATATAACTCCAAATGAATTGATTCTTTTTCCTACATATCTAAAATTCTGTCTAGTTTATTTTAAGATTTATTTGAAAATTTTCCAAACAACGTTTTTGTACTGTTTTTGAAATATGTGTTATTTGCATATTTTTGAAAATAGGATTTTTGAATAGAAGAAAGCTTTCAAAAGTTCTAGGATGCACCCTGCCTCTACACACTTTGAAGGCAAGCATTCTGAACCCCGGAATAATATTTTTGGTGTGTTAGTTGACACGTTTATAACACCACCTTATTTCGGAGAACTTGTTATTTCATGTGATATGATCATTTTGCATGGATGCATATTAGTGATTTCCTTGCTGTTGGAAATGAATATACTTGTGATGGTAATCATCCTCATGTGCCTTGCATGCCTGCCGGAAAGGAATCCGGGAAAGCCTCTGCCTTGGGTTGGAGTGAGCTTGTCGCCGGTCCCCCTCGGGACGGTTATGTCCGGTATGGCATAGTAAGGTATAATGGGTGGTGATTTCGCCGGTTGAAATATATTTGATATACATGTCATGCAGGGAACTCGTAAGCCTCCTGAGTCGGCCATAGATCGAGTCTTGCTCCGGTAACCCCCATACTTGTTTCGTACTACCACTGGTCGCTACCGTAGGTGGGGTATGGTTCAGTAAGTTGTTAACCCTTGTCTTGGCACACACCGTACAGAGAGGCCATGGTGGAAGATACCGGTTGTAGCTAGTAGGCATGCCGCCTGGTCCGGGGGCATGGGTGTATCCGGTTGGGACCGAGAGGGGGGCAACCCTTAGAGCGCGCGATAGAAATTTGATCCCATGCTACGCGAGGTTGTAGCCTCCCCACTTAGAGTTTTGCTTAACAGGTGTCATGGGTGATTCCAGACACGAGTGAAAGCTGGTGTGTGCAAGTCAGGTGTGTTTTCAATTAAAAGACCGTAGACGGAATTAGTCTCGATGGACTAAAGGAATCCGTTACTCGTGGGTAAAGAGTACACCCTCTGCAGAGATATTAAACCTATTCGTGGGTCAAGTGTCGGTCTTAGTGTCGGTCTTCGGAGGAGAAACCACTAAACTCGAATATTGATGATGACATGTGATATATGATGGTTATGATTGTTATCATTATGGACTAACCATTTGCATTGTTTGAAATAATGAATATCCCTGGGACGGTACCACCTCCTGGATATTCACTATGATTATAAGCCCTTTATGCGGCGTCGCTCAGACGCCCGACTGTGGCATGTTCGTTATTTCATTTTCATATAAGCCCTTTATGCGGCATCGCTCAGACGCCCGACTGTGGCATGTTCGTTATTTCATTTTCATATAAGCCCTTTATGTGGCGTCGCTCAGACGCCCGATTGTGGCATGTTTGTTATTTCATTTTCTCATAAGCCCTTTATGTGGCGTCGCTCAGACGCCCGATTGTGGCATGTTCGTTATTTCATTTTCTCATAAGCCCTTTATGTGGCGTCGCTCAGACGCCTGACTGTGGCATGCTTGTTATTTTATTTACTTTATAAGCCCCTTACGTGGTGTCGTTAAGACGCTCGACTGAGGCATGCTCACTTTTACTATCCTTTCGAGACGTCGCTTCAGGCATCCGATCGGTGCATTTTATTTCTATTCTGTCATTGCATATTCTGGTTGCATATAAATAACCTTCTTGCATGCATCAAGATTTTATTTATGACTGACGATGTGATCATAGAATATTTCAGTGTATGTTGATCAATTATATTATACCTGTGTTCTTAATGTTTGCGAGTACATTCAAAGTACTCACTGGCTTGTCCCTGGCTATTGTCTTGGCCAGATTGCTTGCTTGGAGAGGAGCGTGGCGATGACAGCCTCGGGACCTAAGCAACGGTGATAGCAGCCTCGGGAAGATAGGAGTTAACCCGGTCAGCTGTTCCTTTGGGAAATGGAGTCCCATAGACCATGGTGATCCACAAGCCGCTTCCGCCCTCAACCACTAGAAACCATTTGATGTACTCATAGGCCACAATGGTCTTGTACTACATATTTCACACTTTTTCTTGGAATTTCTGTAACAAGTTGGTGCCTCATCAGCTAATAGTAATCCTGGGGCTGGTGAGCACAACGACCCTTTTCTGGAAATTAAAGCCCGGAAAACCGGTCGCGACAAGCGCTGGGGCGGGAGGTCCTCCGATCCCTTCATCGTTGCCCTAGTGTGGGCGGATCTGGCCTCCCGCCGCCCACCTTTGCACATCCCGATGACCTTCAGGTATATCTTCCTTCGAAACCGCCTTAGCTCTACTTCCCCAGCTCATTACATCGCTGCATGTGCATCATTTTCTACCTCTCAGCCCCTCTCGATCGGATGGTCCAACGTCACCTATTTTTTTTCTTCTATTGTTAGAGGTAAAGCTACTTCATGGAGTCGAATCTTGTACTTGGTTCAAACAAGAAATAAAGTGGGGGTGGGGGAATTTATTATGTACATCGGACTTGGTAAAAACAGGAAGGAAAGGGGGTGAAAGTAGTACAGACTGGTCATCCAACTGGTCTCTTGGTCGAAAAGGGAAATCTCGGGGTAACGCTGTACACAGTGGTATGACCAGGACTAGATTTGCTATCCACGCATAGGAGTAGGTGGCTAGAGTGAACAGAAATGGGACCAACCCAGATATGTTTCTTGGATGTTTGTTTCTCGAGGCAACAAACTCTGAATCACCATTTTATGCCCCTGTTTAGGTACATGGTGCTGGACTGCTGGTGCACCCACTGTCCCATGCCTTTATACCAAATATTTAGCTATTCTTAATCTAATGCCCCTGGTAAAATGAAGCCATGACACTGTTATAAGCCATGACAAGTTTAGCCAAATGTTTTGCTTGTAATTGTTTGAGACTTTGACTGTTTCCATTGTAGCTTTTTGTGCAAACAGGGATATCCATTTCACCAGGTTACTGTTGTGACCTTTTGGTGCACTGCACAAAACACCTCTTAAAAGAAGTGACTTTTGTGCTGTTTAACTGGAATATCAGAATGGAATATTTGATTCATTTTGGTGGAACTGCACAAAGGAAGATATGTGTTCCAATCCTCATCATCCATATTGGCGCCGTAACCTTCCTTTAGGTAAGAATGATATTTAATGCATGTGTTCATCTCTATTTTGCGACTCCCATGAGAAAATAATGCTATTGTTTACTATACACTTGTACTCCCTCACCGACAAAACCAATTCAGAAATAGAAGGCCAATCATGTACTTGGTTTCACCAACTGGTGAGGAGAAAGAGAAACAGAGGATGAAGAGGAGGAAGAAGAAGAATAAACAGTGCCAAGGTGATCTTGCTAAAGCCAGAGGCCTCAGTCGAGGCCATTCAAGGGCTCCGGCAATGTCTGCCTTACATGTGAGACGATCCTCCAGGGAGCCCTTCCACTTCTACTATCTCTCCTGCAAGGTCACTTATTAATTAGGAGTACTTAAGTACCACTAATTTATTGCTGCCTAATTTTCCTGTCGGAGTTAAACAAATCTTTAGTAGCACCTTATGCTGAATCATGTATGTGTGTATGTTTGTCTATGCAGGTGAATCATGTGGTGGAGTAGTGAGGGAATATTATTAGTGTCATGACATAATAGTGTTATTGTTTTGCATGTCAATTTATTGCCATTGGTTTAATGAGGCAATGTTTTGCGTATTGTCCATCATGAATTTGATGCTACTGTTAGAGTAATATGCTATTGTGTTTCTATCCTTTCTCACCAAGCTAATGAAGGTTTCACCTTGTTCCTACTTGTGCAAATAGGGATCATGTTGTGCCAATCATACATTTTAGTGGAACTACACATGACAATACAATGAACTGTATCCCAGACAGTGCTTTAACTCTGCTGGAAGTTCTTGGTAATCTTCCGATATAATCTCAGCACTGGTAAACAAGAGTGATTTCAACCATACATTTGAAGTGCACAAAAATATACACTATTGAGTGATTCCAGTGAGTGCTTTATCATCTCTTATGGGACTACATGAGTAAACTTTTTTTCCTCAGGTTTGTACCGGCCTAAGGCCTTCATCCATATTAGTTTGTTGTCATCTCTATTTGTATCGTGCTACTGTCATGAGAAACTCCATTATCTTTGCACGTTAAAGTTTTGCAAACTATGATACATGGCAATGCTTTGAGTGTTGAGCTAATTGGCACTGATTAAATAAACAAATACCTCTCTTTAAGCAAGACTACTATGTTTCTAACTTTACCCATTAAGATAATGAGGGTGCTTCTATTTGTTAGTGTATGTTTCATCAACTAGTCCCACTATTACAGTAATCTCACTCTCTCAATATATGTGCCAACAGGGATGCTCGATTTTGGTGGAACTGCACAAAAACTTTGGGTGTTTCATTGCCTCGACAGCTTCCTGCCTTTCCTGTCAGTCGCTAATTTGGGCTTGCATTCTTCCTTTGCTGTCAGTCACTTGGCTTATCTCGACTTCCAGTCAAAGGAAATAGTAATTGATATGCTACCTCACA
This sequence comes from Triticum aestivum, assembly GCF_018294505.1. Taxonomy (NCBI): domain Eukaryota; kingdom Viridiplantae; phylum Streptophyta; class Magnoliopsida; order Poales; family Poaceae; genus Triticum; species Triticum aestivum. Next base: position 631,621,129 of record NC_057812.1, on the reverse strand, counting down.
CAGGTTGGTACTGGTCTTTATCCTGATTATTGTGCTTGTCATATGTATTGGTAATTTGGTATTGTGCTACTGTTTGCCGATTTCATAAAGGAGTAACTTGGAGCCTGAACTCGCAGGCAAATCATTACATTAGGTGATTTCAGTAGAACGACACAAAAAGATCAGATGGACAGGTACTTATGCTGCTGATATGTACTCCAAAGTTCACTCAGACAAGCATCGATGTTGACAATAAGAAGTGCCTATATTTATTCGAGTATGAACTGGCGTCAACCAGTTATCAAACTCCAAGTATTTGGAGAGTGAACGCCAAAAATATTGCTTGGCGCATAGCCCAGAGAAACGCAGTCCAGTCTTTGGTCCCAACTTGTGCCTTTTGGTTATCGGCAGATATGGTAGCGAACTGTATGCCATGGAATTTAAAGATTCCAGACAAGTTGGTTGACGCGTATATTCATCTGGCACTTAATCAGTCTCCACGCCAGGGATGCTCCATTTCAGTTGAACTGCACAAAAAATTTGGGTGGTTCATTTTCTCAACCGCCTCCTTTCTCGTCTGCAATGTAGAATTTTGGCGAGCTACGGGACCAAGATGAGCCAGTAAACTAGTTGGATGAAAGTAGTGGCCAAGTTGCTCAAACCTCCCTCGGCACGAGGCCACTATTTGAGGATAAACCTACAAGCAAAGTTCTGATTGTCTGTGCTGTCTCTTATGTACTCGAAAGTTTACTCGTACAAGCATTAATTTAACAAGAAGTACCTCCGACTGAACACCATTTACCAGTCTACAATGTAGAATTTTGGCGAGCTACAGGACCAAGATGAGCCAGTAAACTAGTTGGATGAAAGTAGTGGCCAAGTTTCTCAAACCTCCCTCAACACGAGGCCACTATTTGAGGATAAACCTACAAGCAAAGTTCAGATTGTCTGTGCTGCCTCTTATGTACTCGAAAGTTTACTCGTACAAGCATTAATTTTAGCAAGAAGTACCTCCGACTGAACACCATTTACCAGTCTATACCCTAGGTAATTAAAGTTTGTCCATGGATATTGGCTGTGATCTCAATCATTTGGATGCATAAACATACTGAACATGTGTATATCTGAATCTTTTTGTGAATTATCTATGAATATTGTTGTCTGATCTATCAATCATTTGGATCCATAGACATGCTGAACTTGTGTATATATGAATCTTTTGAGTTGTTGATAGTGACTAGCAAGATGCCCGTGCATTGCACGGAACATCAAGATGCATTTTTTTACAAATCATCTATTGTGATTAACCCATGCAGGAGTAATCCCATGTGTAAAAACTAATGATATCTCGAGAAAGAGGAGAGATAAGGCGAGGAGGAGTGGGGCGTGGTGGTGATTGATGGTCCGACTGAGCGGAGGCATGGGGATGGATGACGCCAACAGTGGCCACCATGCTAGATTGTTCCAGAGACTTCCTTTTTTAATTGATCAACAATGAGGTTGTGGAATATAAGGATGAACAAGGGAAGGCCTTATCTGCAAATGTGGAGAGAGGTGCAGGTATCTTTTTGGAAAATTGCCATAGTTTGCTTTCTATCCGTTAGATAAAGATCGGATGGTATATATTGCAAGATGGAAGGCACACCATCATCACCAACTCGGTTTTTTTATAAGAGTAGAGAATGTTGGCTATGAATATGAACGTGTCTTGTGAACCTGAGTTTGATACGAATGTTTACCTTTTCTGTTGTACTTGTCTGTGAAATTTTTAGTATGCCTACTTTGGGGTATGTGACGTGTGTGTGTCAACAACACACCTTCTTCCTGAGAAGAATTGCACCTGCTTTGTTAGGGTAGCAACGGCGCATCAGCTCTTTTTAATCTTTTTTCTCTATCTTGCCCCCTCCCCCACTCAACCCCTGCCGTAATGTTTTCGGCCTCAAAACAAACATAGTACTGTGTTGTTTTGGGGCCTTGATGAAAATGGAGTGCTGGTTTCTGTAGGTTGGCCCGCCCAGCAAATGGGCTGCTGGTCCACCATGGACTGGGAGGCTAAAAATACAAGTTGTATGATGCAGAGGCAAGTAAAAAAGGCCATCGAGAGCCATCCACTGAAGAAAAAAAATCACTCCTGATGTGCTTCTTCAGTTGTGCCGCCGGCGCCCTCTTTAATCCAGTTCGCTCGGGGATCTGGTATCATTTTTCCCAGAGGGCGAACGAGTATCAGTAGGCCTAGGTTTTGTATTTTAACATGCGTAGCCCATGACATACAGTGGTAGTGATTTCAACTTATTTTTTGAGGTCCATACCGGCCTATGGGCTTTTTCTTAAAGACCGACAGCCCAAATGTATTTTTTAACCACATTATATATATTTATATTATTACTATTATCGTATATTTTATAGAGACTTATATATACATTATAAGAACATCCCACGTGTTATTAACTTATAAAAGTAAATGTTTAACAGAAGTTGGCAAGGAAAATCCTGGTTGTTTTCGACTCACGGGCAAGGAAAATCCTGGTGATTGCGTACAAAAGCTTGCGAAGATTTTAAGGACCAATGTAATAATAACGCGCTCATTTTTATTTTGAGCAATAACTCGCTAATTTGTTAATCATGTATATGAAAAATATGCCTCTCCGGTTTATTTTTTGATATTAATTGCTCCTTCTAACATAACATTGTATTTATAATGAGCCATCTAATTCATGTATTTGAAGGAAGTGCAAATGGGCTGGGATTCCTTAGAAAATAAATGGGCCACATTGACGCGAAATTATTTGTTCACCCAGCCCAGCAAATGGAATATACATTCTAGAAAACATGGGTTAAATATATGCCACAATTTTGCACTACTAGAAAAAGGGCTATAGATGGGATTGACACTAATGGCGCACCAGACAAGCGGTGCGCCATTAGTATATACTAATGGCGCACCACCTTCTGATACGCCATTAGAGTTGAAACTACTAATGGCGCACCTGGCCCAGGATGCGCCATTCGTATCAATTTTTTTTGAACTAGTGCGCCTGTCCAAACATACTAATGGCGCATCCAAACACAGTGCGCCATTACTAGTTGTAACTAGTAATGGCGCACCTGTCGGGAAGTGCGCCACTAATGTTGTTTTTTTATTATATTTTGTATTCCTTTTTTTCAAAACTACTAATGGCGCACTGTTCCACCGTGCGCCATTACTAGTTTAAACTAGTAATGGCGCACTATGGAAACAGTGCGCCATTAGTATGTTTTTTTTGCAAAACTACTAATGGCGCACCACCAGAAGGTGCGCCATTAGTAACCTGGATTACTAATGGCGCATTTAGAGTTGGTGCGCCATTAGTAAGTGGGCAGCAACAAGATATTTTGGACAGCCTCTCCTACCCACACTCACTTTCTCCCCACTTCATTCTCTCCACCTCCTCCTTGTCTCGGGTGCCTCCTCTTTTTCACCTCATTTCCACCATAGATTCATTCAATTTAAGTGGTTAGATTACCTTGTTTTGATAGGTAAGTAAGGGGGGAAGCTATATTTATGTTGTTCTACCTACAACAATGTGCACATGCACTTTTTATGGCCTAGCTAGATCCATGTATGTTCGTGGTGTTGCATATGTTTGTGGTGTTGCATATGTGTTTGTATTTGGAGGTGTACCGGTATTTGAAATGCGATAGTTGCCAATATTTTGCCGGAATGTTGATTCATTTCCGTTTCAGCGAGAATTTTGGCATTAAGCGTTCTTTTTGGTCCTATTTTTAGGGAAAGGCATGCCAAATTTTTTCTTGGTTCTAAAATATCGTTTTCCTCTACCCTGCAGGCGACCATGGTCCGCACGATGACCGAAGGCATCGTGAATAGGTTTTTGAGGTCCGCGAAGGCCGAGATGCTTCAAAAGAACGAGACGGAGATAAGATGTCCGTGTCGAAGATGCAAGCTGAAGAGCCTTATTGCGGACCCGGATTCCAGGCAGGTGCGGGACCACCTGCTCTTGCGTGGTTTCATGGATGGCTATCGGTGGAAAGGTGATGAAGATGACTACGAATTCGTCCATGGGGGCCGGGAAAGAAATGAGGAAGGGCAGCAAGACAACCACCGCGGCTCGGGCGGGCGAGAAGACGAAGAATCCCCAGGAGATGATCATGTCGGTGATGTTGTACACAGTCATCATGTAGAAGATGCAGGACATGATGATGAGGAAGATGCCGGAGCAGACGACGGGCATGATCATGAAGATGATGATGCCGGCGGAGCAGACGACGCTGGACCATCGATAGGCTGGGTGCAGGACCCTCATATTCAAGAGCTGCTTCTCAAGCAGACGGATAACGCAAGAGCTGCCGCCCGAGAGAAAGCCAAGATGGATCAACTTGAGTTAGACGCGGTTACTCCATTGTATGAAGGATGCTAGCCCGAGGATACCCGCCTGAAAGTAACGCTCATGGCTCTGGAGATGAAGGTAAAACACAAAATGACCGACGCATGCTTCGACGAGAACATGTCATTGTGGCACGAACGTCTTCCCAAGGGGAACAAGTGCCCGACCAGTTTGGAGGAGGTGAAGAAAATCATGTGTCCTCTGGATTTACCGCACGTGAAATACCATGTGTGCATGAACAATTGCATCATTTATCGGGACGAGCACGCGGAGTCTACCATATGTCCGGTGTGCGGTGTCTGGTGTGGGACGAGCACTCGTGTGTCCCCCATCCATATTTCCTCCCTGGCCCAAACCTATCCCCTCTCTCTCCCTCGCCCTCGCCCTCGATCCCCTTCCCCTCTCCTCTCCCGACGCCGCTGCCCCGCCGCCTCGACGCCGCCCCGATGCCGCCTCGACGCCGCCTCGACGCCCCGACGCCGCCTCGACGCCCCGACGCTGCCTCGACGCCGCCTTGGCGCCTCGACGCCTCGACGCCGCTGCCCCGCCGCCTCGACGCCGCCTCTGGCGCAGGCGCACGGCGTGCAGGGCTACCCCACCCTCCTCTTCTTCATCGACGGCGTGCCCAGGGACTACTCCGGCGAGAGGACCAAGTGAGCAATTTCTGCAGATCCCCAATTCCCTCCCTCTTCCCGCTCCGCAGCTGCTGAGAGTTTTGTTTTTGCTTTGCTGTAGGGACGCCATTGTCGCTTGGATCGGCAAGAAGCTGGGCCCTGCGGTGCAGAACCTCACCGCCGTCGACGAGGCCGAGAAGATCGTCACCGGTGACGACGTGGCCGTGCTCGCCTTCCTCGACCACCTCTCGGTATGCAATGCACCTTCTCCAGTGGCAGCAAAGTCAAACAAACCCAAAATTGGTTCAGTTGCAAACCATGTTACCCACATTGACCCAAAATTGGTTGAATTGCAAACCATGTGACCTAGATTGACCCAAGAATACAATGCTTGAATTGTGGCCAAACCGAGAACATGTGGCCATGTTACCCAAAATACAGTGCACCTAGTTTTCCCAATGCCTTTATTCTTCTGCTTGCTCACTACTAGATGAAATGTCAACCTGCATTTTCCATTTCCATGTTCTGAGAACAAATCCGAGATGTGCTCGTATGTTTAGCTCTCGGTACGCAATGCACCTTCTCCAAGCACAGCAAAGTCCAGCAACCCAACCTGCTTCAACCGCATCCATTACAAGCATAGTGTTCCTTTACAAGCATAGTAGAGCATAGTATGGATTCTAATGTTCAACTCTGACTAAACAGGTTCTGCAAACGGTCTTTTACTGCACTTGACTGAAGAAGTAGGTGTCTGCTATATCCTGCACTTGAGGTGAGTTGTGTTCTCAGGTTTACATTGCAATGGGCACTCTTCTTGTAAACACAAATTCAGATTTATATACTATATGCTAGCATGACTGTTTTTATTAGGCAGGACAGTGCAGTAGTTGATGTATCTTGGGTTGATTATAAAGTTGCTTGGGTTTAATATTACCCAGCATGTTAATAGCACAGAGAGCACCACAAGTTAAACACCTCAATCTGTTAGTATTTGTCTGCATTTTCTCACATTCTTCTTGTATCTGATCCAGTATTGCTTGTAGTGGTTTGTCCAAAATGTTGAATGATACTGCTTGGAGATGCATATATTGTTTCACCTCTGCTTGGAGGCCTTTTTTGCCTTGTCCACCCGAGAGGCCCTTGAGTTTGCTGGAATGTCGATTAACTTCCGTTCCGGCAAATTCGGGTACTCCATATGTCCTATTTTCAGCAAAGGTCATGCTGAAATTTTCCATGAATTTTAGCATGACTTTGCTAAAAATAGGACATATGGGGTACTTGTGACTAATGCATGGGTGTCGACAAACCATTAATTATACAACCTTGGCTTTTAGGGTGCCTCGGTGTCGATAAAAACCGAAATGATGAAAGCTTAGGCTTTTAGGGTGCCTCGGTGTCGAAAAACCCTCAATGATAAAAGCTTAGCTTTTAGGATGCCTCGGTGTCGACAAACCCTAAATGATGAGACCATGATCTTGTTCCTTGACAATAACCAACTTTTTGACCAAACTTTGTTCCTATTTAGAGAGAAACATGGCCAACAACGATGAGGCCGGGGGTTCAGGCGGCAAGACATTCTGGGAGCTGTCCCAGGAGATGGAGGAACAACCTCACTTGTATGAGGACGCCGCCTTCCCCACCGATCCTGAGACCACTGATGATGCCGCCGAGGATGACCCCACTAATGCCACCACTGATGGTGTTGCCGAGGATGCCACCACTGATGATGGTGGCGCACGCACAGATGGCAGCAAACCGAGGAGGCAACGGAAGGACCGGCGCCCGACCGTGCTCCGCACCCTCAAGGAGGAAGTTACTGAAGTGGACTTCGACGGGAATCCAACGGTGCCCGAACGAATAGTTAAGGGGTACTCGCTTCAGCTCGGGTGCATTCTCCGGAGCACCGTCTCGATCAACACCGAGAACCTGAGGCATCCTGACCGAGGGAATTTGCGCAACCTCCTCTTCACGAAGCTGCACGAACGATACAAGTTCCCCGCTGAATTTGAAAACACAAGCCTCAAAGGGAATAAAGTGAACAATGCTGCCCTCACGAAGATGAGCAAGGCCCTGTCTACTTGGAAAAGCAATGTGAAGAGAATGATCGAGAAAGGTGAGAGTTATGAGAAGATCAAGGAGGAAAATCCTTCGATCACCGAAGATGACTACAACGACTTCAAGATCAATTGCCCGGATCAAGTCAGTGGGGGAAAGAAATGCGGGAGCTGAACTTAGGGGCACACACACTCGGTCCCAGCGGTTACAGAGTGGCGGAGCCTATATGGGACAAGGAGGAGGCGGACCGTGGCGAGCAAGGCCTACCACCCCTCTTCGATAAATATGGTGACAAGCAGACCAGGAACTTTGTCAGGGCCCGGTACAAGAAGGACCCGAAAACAAAGGAGCTTACCACGGATCCGAAGACTAGGGTGCTTGAGCTTGTTCTGGTAAGGAATACACCCCCGCGTAATTAGCTCCATATGGTTGCATTCTAATTAATGAAGCCAAATTTCTAAATGGTTCACATTCCTTCCGCAGGCGACTGAAAGCAGTAGCGCGGGGTCGACTAAGAGCAACCCTTGGGACACCACTCTAAATAGGGTGTTGAATGTAATGAAGAACAAGGATAAGCTCAGTAAGCTGATGTCAGCTGGTCGTGTGGCCGGCAAAGGCTTGTCGATAAAATGGTCGTCATACTATAACACTGGTGGGCAAAAGGAGAAAAAGACCAGCTCGGAAAGCCAGGCGCGCGAGGTTCAAGAACTCAAGGCACAGGTGGCGCGGATTCCGGAGATTGTCCAAGAGCAAGTGCAACAACAACTCGGAGCGACGATCACCGCCATTGTGCCTACCTTGATCGAGGGGTTGAGTGCGTGGATTGCGGGTGGCCAACAGGGGCCGCCCCCGATTCCTAGCTTCACGGTCAGCAACTCGCATAACGTGATGGCGGGGCCATTGGTGTCTCCGGCGGAGGCGGCATTGGTGTCTCCGACGCCGGCACGGGAGCTTAATGCACCCGGGTGTACGCCGGCCGCCACCTCTGCAGCAAGCGGCCCCTCCGTCAACTGCACACCCGCCGTTGGCGGTGCCTCAAAATTAGCCGAGCTCGACGCCATCATCATGGTAACTAATTAAGCCTCTCTCGGCCGAGGACTTCATCTCCTTGCCTTTGACTGGGCATCCCTGATGCCCTACATGTTTTCGTAGGGCGCCGCCGACGTTCCGTGCACTCTCCTGCACTTCGTGAACAACGAGTTGGTCGACGTCGCCAAGGGCAAAATCGTTCAACCGGGCAACCCCTTGTTCAACGGTACCCAGATGCCACCCAACTTGTTTAGGGTTCAACTCGTTCGGGTGCTGCCAGGCTGCGACGAGTTGTTACCTCCGATTCGACCCATCGGGGCCGACAATGATGACGTGATAACCCTCAACGCCTGCCTGAGCTGGCCCCTGCTTTGGCCGAAGAGCCAGATTCATTTGGGGGCGGGGGACACCACCCCAAAGACAACACCGCGAGTCGTGCCAGCGCCAAGTCGGCCCCATGGCAAGACCGCCGCAACGGTGCTGGACATCCCTATGCCATTGGATCCAAACATGCATATGGCACAGGATCAGAACGACGACGACGACGATACATTTGGCAACGTCGATTAGTACTTTGCCGATCATGGGCACGTGGCGACTTCATGGGGCCTCCTTCTCAAGAACCCAACCCAACAAAAGACGTGCGCGATCTAGCTGGTACCGCGGAGAAGCCAAGTTGCAACAGGCGTCGTCTGCCGTTCAGCTCTCAGGAGACGCCTCCAGCTGCCGACTTCACCGAGCCTTAGATAGGCGAGGTGCGAAATATTATCAGCCCCAACACACTCAAGAAGGCGGTCTATGAGCAGAACTCGGTCCCATTACAGGAGAATAAGAAGGCACGCAAAAGAAAGACTAACAAGGGTGCGGGCCAGCCGGCACCGAGTATGATCCGTGCTCAGGACGGGCCACCTTCACCTGAGGATTTAATGAGGAGGCTGCATGTGGCGGGTAGGCTGATGCTACCGAGAAAGATGCTCAACGCTGCAACCGGTGCTATGCGGAGTATGCATGATAGTGTTCTTTCTTTGGAGAAGCGGCATCTCAGAGAGAAGGATGTGGCATACCCGGTTTTCGCGGCCAAGGTGCCAGAGGGCAAGGGCTTTGTGGATAACTCCATCGGGGGTATGATCGTCCTGCGGTTTGATGACATCCACGCTATGTTGAAACTTCATCCGCTGCACTACACCTTCGTTCGGCTATTTTCGCTGAGTATGGAGATGCGGATCATTCGCGACAAGACCCCGGACATCGTGATAGTCGACCCCTTCTACATGCGTGCCAAGATCTTGGGCAGCGCTGGGGACCGGCAAGTCGCGAGTTCTTACCTCGAAGGCGTCATTCTGGCAAACCAAGATAAGGATAACTTCCTCGTGCCTTACTTTCCCGAGTAAGTCCTCACCTCAACCGCCCCGTAACATATGAATTCTTAGATTTCGATCGTTTTTTTTTAACATTCCGTGTTTTCTGCAGTGACACACATTGCACGCTCATCCTCCTAAGCCCCAAATATTCCATGGCCACGTATTTCGACCCGGACCGTTAGTTGAATGTAGACTACACAAATGTCAAGAAGGTTCTTGATGATGTTCTCCCCGGCTACGCCAAATCTGGAGGCACCTTCACCAGGCCTATTCGTAAGTACGGCAAGCACGTGTTCTCCCACAATACGACGTTCTGCTGCGTCAAGCAGCCGCCTGGCGGTCAGAAGGGTGCCTACTATGCCATCCATCACATGCGGGCGATCGTACGGGACCATCATCAACTTCTGCTACCGAGTAAACTCAAAGATTGGGCCGCGAGCGTGTCGGCAATCCAGGACGCGGACATCATACAAGAATTCTTTCGCATCCAGTCGGAGTTTGCGGAAATCATCCATCAAGATGTCCTTCATACCTCGGGGCAGTTCTACCTCAGAAATCAACCGTCCAACAGTGACATCGACACAATGCTACAAATGCAGGCTGACAACACCCGTTATTTCATGACTCCCACGATAGACGGCGGCTTCATCCATGCTCCGGTCCCTTGAGTCGAGTCGAAAGCAGTGATGCCGTGTCTAGTTCTGAAACATCGATTGGCTCATGTTGTAATTAAACTTTAATGAACTTGTAGTATGTCTCTTTGGTTTCGAGAGTCGTTCAACTTAGATGTAATCGATGCTATTAATGGTCTTGCTTTTCTCTTCCGATCGTTCTGTTGCATACTTATATATTGCTTATGTATTGTCTGTGAATTGGTACTAACGTTTCATTTGGCTAGTGCATAGCGATGCCGTCGTATGTCGTGTACAAGGGTAAGGTTCCCGGAGTCTACGACGACTGGGACGAGTGTCGGAGACAGGTTCACTGATTTAGCGGTAACAGTTACAAAGGGTACACCACTAGGGCCGAGGACGAATCTAGATACGCCCGCTATCTAGCGGGAGAGGGGAGGGAGCGTTGGAGGAACCGGATGCTCATCGTGATGACCGCAGCTCACTTCTATGTGATGGTAGTTTAGATGATCGATATTGACTTGTAATGTGAAGACAAACTCGCTACTCGCGGTCTCGAGACTTCTAATATAATGTTCTATCTTTGTTCGGTCTTTTCAATTCGGAGACTAATATGATGAATTGTATTCGGAGACTAATATGATGAATTGTATTCAGAGACTAATCTTCTATTGTATTCGATGAATCTGTTGTTGATGTGTGCTGTCTATATTTTGTCCAATTATACATTTTGTAACCTGTGCAAAAAACAGAAAATTGAAAAAAAACTAATATTCATACTAATGGCGCATCACATCACAGTGCACCATTAGTATGTCAAAGGATACTAATGGCGCATCATTAAACAGTGCGCCATTAGTATGCCGAAGTTACTAATGGCGCATCTTGTTGTTGTGCGCCATTAGTATGCCAAAGCACCTGGGTATACATGCCCCCCTGGGAGGCATACTAATGGCGCACTTTTGTATATACTAATGGTGCATCTGAGGTCCGCCATTAGTATACCAGATACTAATGGCGCACCAGTGGTGCGCCATTAGTAAAATATACTAATGGCGTGGAACTAATGGCGCACCACTAATGCGCCATTAATGGCCAAATTAGGTGCGCCATTAGTAGGCCTTTTCCTAGTAGTGGTAGTGTGGATCAGGATGGAAGATAGTATGAAGCCATTCAACAACAGTCTTTACACAGTGAAGACAATCAGATCATGCAAGCAGGCAATGACTTCTCAAAGACAGAGTGTAAGTAAAGGGAGGTAAGAGATAGAACCAGTTGCTTGGTGAGGACAGGGATTTATTGGACCAATTCCAGTTGCTGTGACAAATGTACATCTGGTTAGGGAGGCTGAGATTCAACTCAGAAGACCATGTCTTCACCTTATTCCCCTTGAGCTAAGAACACTTAGTCCTCGCCCAATCCCTCTGGTATGTCTTCAAGGTAGACTTCCAGACCTTCACATACTTCGTTCACCGGCAATCCACAATGACCCTTGGATGCTCAGAAGCGACGCCTAACCGGCTGGAGGATTCACAGTCCTCAAGTGTAACAAGTCTTCAGATCACTCAGACAGAAAGACTTCAGTGATGCCTAACACTCTTTGGCTCTGGGTGTTTTGGGCTTTGTCCTCGCAAGGATCTCTCTCTCAAATGCTTCGGAGGTGGGTTGCTCTCAGACGACAAAATTCATGCACTAACTCTGAGTAGCCACCAATTTATGGTGTAGGGGGTGGGCTATTTATAGCGAGGAGGCAGCCCGGCCTGATTGGTTTGAAATGACCCTGGGTCACTAAGGAACTGACACGTGTCCAACGGTCAGATTTCAAACACACGCGGCAGCTTGACTTGGGCTACAAGTAAAGCTGACTCATCGAGCTCTAGATAAGATTTGCTCTCATTGTCTTCGCTCGAAGACTTAGGATTTGGTTGAGCATCACTTCAGTAACTCCGACTTTGTTCACTTGGACCCCACTTAACAGTGCGGTGGTTCCTATGACTCAACAAAGAAGAAAAGGAAACTACGAAATAACTATGTCTTCGAAATCCATAGTCTTCACATGAATGTATTCTCAAGTCATAATCTTCATTGTGAATATCTTCACAAACCACCATTGACTTCAATGTCTTCACACATTTTTAGGGTCATCTCTGGTAGGTCAACCGAATCAATGTGGGACTACTACCCGTGTTATCCTGCAATTCTCACAAACACATTAGTCCCTCAACCAAGTTTGTCGCCAATACTCCAAAACCAACTAGGGGTGGCACTAGATGCACTTACATGAAGGTTTTCCATTTTTTTGTTTTTTTTGAATTTTTTATGCCTGTTTCGAAATGCTGTCAAAACGACGGGAATGACCATTCCTAGATAGTGCTTGAATCTTGGATTTTTTTTCTGGTGTTTCTCTGATTAAATAGATACTTATGTACCTAGAAATCATTTCTGGAAAAAATAAAGAGCAAACTATGAGGCAGCTGCAGTTCAAATTTGACCCGCTTTCAACTAAATCGACGGAAATTTGTCTTTTTCACTAGAGGTGGATCAAAACATTTTACACCCAACCATTTGGTCAATTGTGCATTAAATATGTCCTAGTATTTTGGAAAATTTATTTGGTAAAATTTTGCAAGAAATATATGGTAGGTCCCTCACAAAAAACTCATTTTGGGCACTCGGAAAATGATTAAAAATAGCTAGAAAGATTGGAAATGCATACAAATTGTGTCGGATGTGGGGTTCCGGCAAAACCCTTAAGGTTCGAACTCTGGGGTGTGCGTGAAGTTCTTTCCCTTCTACTGATCTACGCCCTAGCTCACTAAGATCTCGCGGACAAACTCGGTGAACTCGCAACACAGAAAGACACATGATTTATACTGGTTCAGGACACCATTGTGGTGTAATACCCTATCCAGTGTGTGGTGGTGGATTGCCTCTTGGGCTGATGAAGAACAGTACAAGGGGAAGAACAGCCTCCTGAGGTTGAGGAGTTCTTGCGCTATGTGGACTTGTGTATGAGAGCTCGATCCCCTCTCCTACTGTGGTGGCTAACTCTACTTATATAGGCCCTGGTCCTCTCCCCAAATACTGAGCGGGAAGGGAGCCAACAACGGCGGGCGAATTTGAAAGGGGACAGCTAGTACAAGTTATCCTGACAAAAGCGGTCTCCGCCTGCAAAAGGCTCTGGTGGTGACGCCGTCTTGGGCTCCACGGTGACCTCCGTCTTGCCGTCCTGCCGGTCTTGGTCTTGTTGCACCAATATGGAAACCTTTGCCTGATGCCTCGGTACTCTGCATCTGCGCTTGCTTCCTTAGCACCAAAGAGGAAACAAGGACGCTACGCGTGCTGGCGCCCGCCTCGCGCTTGCCTGGTGTCGATCGTCATGCACTACAAAAAAATACACTTCCATGATGATACGTGTTTGTCACAGTAGGTCGCTTTTTTTGTCATGCACGTACATCCTTGACAAATTTATGACAGAATCAAGATAGTCATACCTGTGCTGTCATAGAAGTGTTCCATGACATTACCAAAATTATCATCATGGAAGTGTCCACTTCCATGACGATAAATCACGCGTCACAGAAGTGCTTTCGTCAAGGGTGACCGACACGTGGCATCCACCATAACGGAACGCCATTAAGCTATTGGGTCGGGTTTTAGATCCGATAACCCATTAATAGCCCCGACTAATGGGGATTTTCCACGTGTAAAATCATCATTGGCTAGAGGAAACACGTGTCAGCTCATCGTCGGGACAGATGTCATCCACTCACTGGACAGAAGGCGCCTATGATACGTCGACACGTGGCATGACCTAACAAGTTTAAATGGGCCGGCCCAACTAGAGGCCCACAAGATTTGGCGGACCATAATGGGCCGGCCCAGCTAAAGGCCCATGAAATTTTGCGGACCATAATGGGCTGGCCCAGCTAAAGGCCCACAAGATATTGCGGGCCATAATGGGCTGGCCTAGGTAAAGGCCCACAAGATTCTTGCGGGTCATAATGGGCCGGCCTAGCTAAAGGCCCATGAGATTTCGCCGACATTAATGGGCCGGCCCAGCTGTAGGCCCACAAGATTTTGAGGACCCTAGTAGGCCGGCTCATTAACTGGCTGCCATGTTTTGGGCCAAATGCCGGCCCATATTTGATCTGGTCCATTAATGGCCTGCCATGCTCCGGGCCTAATAGTGGCCCATATGAGATCCGGCCCGTTAAAAGCGTACCATGTTCTGGGCCAAATTACGGCCCAGATCAGGTCCGGCCCTTTAAGAGGCTTTGGGCTCAATTATGGCCCATATCAGATTCGGCCCGTAAACTGGACACTGTGCTTTTGGGCCCACTTGCTAAAGCCCACTTAGTAATTCGTTCTGATATTAGTTTTGGCCTGTTAAGGGCCCGTTTAACATTTTGGCCCTATATTAATTTTGGCCTGTTAAAAGCCCGTCATATAGTTGGGCCTAACTATGGCCCGGTTTGCATCCGGCCTGCTCGCAGCCGATATCTGATTGGGCCAAACAAGGACCCAGACAATTTTGGCCTGTTACAAGCCCGTGATTTGATTCACACAATCATGGGCCGGGGTTCATTTCGGGCTGCTGCGTAACTAGTAGGAATTGAGAACAAACCTACTCTATACAATAAAGAAATTACGGCATAGTAACTAAGAATAAACCTACACTACACAATAAAGGATTTAAGGTATATTACATCCACTGGGCATCAAAGTTCGCCACCAGTGATCATAAAGCGCAATGAAGAAGCAGATTACAAAAACTGGGCACCATTGCAGCGTAACAAAATAATACTGAACCGAGACCACTTCCAAGACAGTTCAAGAAAGGTTAGCCTTGCGGGGGAACTGCTGCGCAAGCTGCTGAGCAAGGCTGTGAGACCGGCCTAGCATGTCGGTCATAGCTTCCAGGTGTAGCTGTTTAGCGATGAGGTTCTCATTGGTGTTCTCCGCAATCTTTCTTAGAGATAGGACTTCAAGTCGAAGTTGAGTTGCAGAATGCCTTTCTGCTAGAACTTGGGACTGAAGAAGTCGAACTGATTCAGACAACGAATTCTGTGAGCTTGTCTGACTGTTAGTCTCAAGTAACTTGAACACTGCATCAAGACAAGACTTTGGGGTTGTCTCGCTATCTTCAAGATGTTTTGCCTTCTTTGCTGCAATATATGTTGGGTTTGTCTCACAGCCTTCAGCAGACTTGTGCATGCCATCAGGCATATCACCCTGAAACAAAGCAGAGAGATGACAGGTTTTGCACGTGTATAAACAAAGATGATAACTGTTCTGTCAATTCTATCCAATTTCAAATTAGAAAATAAAGAGTATGTTCAAAATATCAATAGCATAATTTGGCATTGTTCATAATGCGGGGAGCTTCACCACACTACTGGATTACCATGTCAACATAACAAGCATAGATGAAGGGCAAAGAAAATCATTGTATCTATTTTGGATAATGTGCATGGCATGTTGTTCATATCATCAGCCACATCAGTAAGATAAAACAGGAGATGACAAGGTGCAAACGTGGGCTGCTTCACCACACACTGGATTATAGATCCACAAAAACAAGCATACATATAGGGAGTATTAAGTAATGTGCATGGTATGAATAAGGAATTTGGTTTTACAAGTAAAACTTAGAACTTACGGTTCTTACGAACATGCATTTTGGTAGAAACAGCAAACTAAACAGCAGTAAACGATAGGGAGTATGAGCAAATTAAACAGCAGTTGAGGATAAAGGCTTTAGAAGGACTGACTTACATTAACAGTTAACACCGGCTTTATAATGCCCTTCTCCATGGCAAGGGAAGGATAACTCAAGAATTTCAGCACAGAATCTTCTTCATAAGCATTGCCTGTACTCTACATTTTGTAGAGAGTAATTATAGATATGATAATACTGGAAGGGATAGAGGATAATGAAGATAAGATGCAGATTGATGCTACATAATCAACTACCAATCCCTGGAAGTACAAGCGTTACAGGACAAAATGTACTGACAAGAGCAATGGGCTACACTTCTGCACTGGCATTGTCTGTGTATTCTACTTGTTGGTAAGATTAAATATAGATCTGATCTTTTTTAGTAAATGGTGGGCGAGGGAGATAAGATGCAGAATGCTACAAAATGAACCAATCCCTCTTCCCATAATACAAGAGTGTTTTGAACACTGGTGTACTGTACAAAACGTTCTTATATTATGGGACGGAGGGAGTAGCTGTTAATGTAAGTACAGTGATAGACCACGTTCAGTCCTTACAAGAGGACTGCAGAGCTAAACCTCTTCAAAAGCATTGGGTTGATTCTAAATTTATGTAAGAGTCCATACGGATCTTATAATGTCCACCAAATGGACGATTACGAGGCTAACATGTGCAGTGATGCTACATAATCAAACAGCTATGAAAGTAAGTATGGTCATACAGGGCAGGAGGTACTCACAAGAGCAATGCAGTGTGCAGTATAGTTGCGAGATTCTGTGGTCCCTTGAGAACGAATGTTCTTCTGCTAACAGTTTTCATACAAGTGAGACATTAAGGCAAATGCAGAAATGTAGTTCAAATTGTGATGTGATATCATAGACAGTACCTTACGCTGCAGCCGAGACCAATGTGTAACAAGATTATTCCAGTCACCGTCGGATAAATGTAGCACCGGAGACTTTACAGAAATTTCGTTCAGAGGCTTGCCATCGAAGTGCGCTTGCCTCAGGTAGGAACGATACTTCATCAATGAGTGCTTGAAAAGCGCAACCAACCCTTGCTCGTCATCACAATCCAGTTTGCGCCTCGCCTATTTAAAAGAATGAAATCTTGTGTCTTCTGTCAGCAGAAACATATGCAGTAATGACCATGAATAACATTAGTACATTACTTACGCGTAAGTTGCGGAGGAAGACTGGAAATTGTTCTGTGTCTGCGGTATAATCTTTCCATGAAGGAAAGATGCGCACAAAGTTCCTGACAACAACATAAGCTTCGTCTTCTAAACTGGGAAGAAATGGAACAGGGGTCCTATTTGCTGCAATTGGGGCTCTCTCTGGTTCGAAAAGGGATTTGGCAACTGGATTTGGTGTACTCTTTGCTGGAATGGGGGTTTTGCGTCGTACAGTTGGTGCTATGTCAACTAGCATAATCATACTGTTTGCTGCAGTTGGGGTCTGCTGAGTTGGGGCATCAGAAATGACCAGTGTAGTAGGGCTAGAGTCTGCTAGAGTTGGGGTATTTTGTGGGTCAGGTGATATTGCAACTACACCTAACGGGCTATTTGAAATATCAGGTGCCACTACCTTTTCCAAATACTTTGCTTGTGCTCCTCCATGATCAGCAATCGCCCTCTTCCTTTTGAACGTCTAATACAAAAGAACACCATTTGAATGGATAAATATGGTATGATGACAGATGGAATATGTACTGAAAATGGATAGGCAGGGCGTATTCACATACACGATGTGTAAACTAAGCTAATTGCAGTTCAACAAAGTAGAAGCAATGCAAAGTATCAGTTGCAAGATATGTGCGAGCAATGTAACCTTGGAAAGTTAGAGCAAGTACCTTGATGGGTGAATAAGATAGGGCATCTTCCTCTGACTCCTCCACTAGGGAGCTACATTGACTTAGGTCTCCCTCTAGCTCAGAATCACTGTTAGGATCATATTCTGAGCATGAATCTGTAGGTGGAGAGTGTTTGCATTTCATTGCATCCAGACTTGATTTTAGTCCCTTAATGCCAAGTTTGACAGCCATGGCATTGTTCTGCTTTATTCTTTTCATGCGCTCAAGCTCATAATCATTATGATGCTGTTCAGAATCTGAGATTCATGAAAACATAAAAAGTAGTCAAATTATCTATGGAATGCATTGCGGTTTCAACTCGGAGAGTGTCTCCCTATAAACCCCTGCATATGCAAAGTTCACCTCCCCGACCGTGCTGACCAGACCACACACAGAGATACACACCCGAGCGGTGAACATGCATTTACGAAACTAATTTAGGAACATTTAGCTGGCCAATTAAACAACTCTGTTTTAATAATATCAGATTCATATTTGAACAACTAAGCTTGTTTAGCTTGATGGGTTGAGCAGTGTTATTATGACACAAAGCATGTATTCTGATCGTATAGTGATCATAAAACGGGGAAACTATAAGCATATATTTTTTAGCAAAAGAGGGTTTCCCCTCTGATTTCTATTAAAGAAACCACCACGGAACCAACATGATCAATTAAACCCTAAGCATGATCAATTAAACCGTATTATGGCTGTGCCATGGCAGATTTGAAGCTGCAAATCGGAGAAATGATATTTAGCATCCATTGTTTGCTTCGAACTAAGAACGAAATTCGAAGAGCTGAAAAGAAAGTAGAGTAACCAAGTTAAGATCTATTTTTTGGTTGAGATCAAAAAGTTGAGGAGATATGAAGTACCACCTCTTTTGCGGCGCCGTGTAGGCATCGGGGGTGCGATGGCTGTTGGTGGAGTTGAAGCAGATCTGCGACGGTAGACGGGTGCATCGGGGGATAAGTCCCGTTGCGGTGGAAGAGAAGGTCGTGTGAGCGGCCCCGACAAAGAGGACGACGGCGCCGATGAAGCGAGAGGACGGGATGCAAGGCTATTGGTTCGTCGCTGTGGATGAGAAACGTCCATCTCTAGCAGTGGACGACACGGTCTTGGTAGGCGCTCCAGCATGGTGGAGGACGGTGGCGATGGATGTGGTGGAGGACGGCGGCGATGGATGGGGTGGCGGACGGAGGCTGGTGTGGGAATGGGGTGTTCTAGCGCGGACGGTGTATGAATGGGAAAATGGAGGGAGAGGTACGGGGAACCATGTTTTTGGGACGCGCCTGTCTGAAATAAGGGAAAGTTACAAACTTATCCCCCGTTTCAAATTTGGATGTCTCGTCGGTTGGGGATAGGACGGTAATCTCGCATCTCCCAAATATTTGCCAGTAACTATTTCGGGCGAGGAGAGGGTGTTTTGCCGCCCACGGTTGGCGCCCATGGTGTATGAACGGGGCTGACAGGTAGGGCAGTTGTGTCACGTCTGAAGGAAGTTACACATCTGCCCCTATTTAAAATATTAGCCTACATCTATTTCAGACGAGGAGAGGGTGTTTTGCCGCCCACCGTGTATGAATGGGGAATGGAGGGAGAAACAGAGGTCTTTCGGACGAGCTTGAATCAAATGAGTTTTGCCGCCCATGTTTGACGCCCACCGTGTCGGAATGGGCTCAGAGGCGGTCGTGTCACGTCTAATTGAAGTTACTAACCTACCCCTATTTGGAGCAATGGAAATCAGGCTGATGGATTGTCCGTGTAATGGGTAGACAATAATTTCCATCTCCCAAACACTTGGCTTCGGGCAGCCGATGTGGGAGTGGACATTTTGCTGTTTCTTTCGAATTTTGGGACAATAAGCATCCACGTTTACCCTGGCAACTAAATTCGAATACATTTTGTATTCCTATATGAATCTTCATAAATCATTCTATGTGTTTTTATATATCTTCGAAAGGACAACAAAGATGTATCCCACTGTCATATATGAATATGGTTTACAACTGCCGATACTCAAATTCAGAAACTAGAATCAAGTTTAAGGTGAATTCGAATATTTGGAACACTTCATGTCCAACCCAAATGTCACACGCAGCATAATGTGTACTCCCATTTAGATATGTACACAAGAGATGTATCAAGATTCAAATACCGAGTCAATCAACCAAGAACGTACGGAACTAACAGACATATAAACACATATATAGTATATGGATCAATAATATCAACTAACATACATAAGCCAGGCCGCTGTACTTTTTTTTGGCTACAACAGCATCCTTTTTTTAGCCAGCATCTTGGCCCTTTCCGATGCATGCCACTTATGGTCCATCTATACTACTATTGTTGAATGCACATTCAGCCCGATTGGCATATTTGTAGGTCTGGCACAGCAATCCAAATGAAATGTCTCCGAGTCTTATCAATTAATATAGACTCGTGCTCAAATAAAATTACGAACAGAAAAAAACAGTTATTACATGATCTCTAAAACAAATGGTTTGATTGATTACGTGAACAGACAACACAAAGGTTATTCAACTATGGAAAGAACATTTCACCTATGATTTACCAAGTAGAAATTTAATTTCTTTTTTTCCTTCAGGACCTTAACAATCTTGTCAGTCTCAGCTTGCTCGTTTTGAAATCCACCAAATATTTAATGGTTGTCTTGAGTACTGCTTGTGATTGTGCTGTTTGCTTCCTCAACATGTCAACTTCATCTCCAAGTGCAGAAGCAAAATCTCTTTCTACCACTAGTTTAGCCTCTAGAGCATCAGCAGTTAGCAATTCACAAAGCACGATTGGGCCGGTGCCACTTCTGTGGGATGATGCAACGTCCATGAGGACCTCGCTCTTTGATCTTAGGCTAACCTGTTTTGCCATTAAAGTTCCGATTGGATTCAAAAAAGTTGAAGTTAGCAAAACATCTCAACTGGGAGTTATAACAGCAAACTAGTTAAACAAACAAGGAATTAAAGAGTTTCAATTGGATGCTGAAAAGTAGTTATTAACATCATTCACTAGTGGAAAAAGGGCCTTTGGTCGCGGTTCGCAACTGCCATTAGTCGCGGTTGCGCAACCGCGACCGAACGGGCGCGACTAAAGGCCCCACCCTTTAGTCGCGGTTGCTTAAGAACCGCGACTAAAGGCCCGTCCACGTGGGCGCCAGGTGGCCGTCGGGGCGGAGGACCTTTAGTCGCGGTTCTTCTGGCCAACCGCGACTAAAGGCCGCCGCAGGTTTAGGGTTTTAGCCCCCCCCTTAAACCTGTTTTCTGTTTAATTTGTATTGTTTTATTTCTTTTGTGCTTTATTTTAATTTTGAAGGAGTTTCACATATTCTACGGTACTACATACATGCATATGAATGTACAATTTCAAACAAATTTGAAATTAGAACCAAAAAGAATTCAAGAGGAATATACAATATATATTCAATATCATCGGATGACCATATACAATTTTGAACAAGTTTCCATACATAATTTAATGCATATAAAGTTCTACGTCCTCGTAATGGTGTTCTCCTTTAGGATGGAGGACTTCCCTCCTGAACCATCCAGCTAGTTCCTCTTGAAGTGGTCGGAAGCGAGCTTCTGGACTAAGCATCATCCGGAGGTTATTCCTCTGAGCATTGGTATCACTCGGAACCCGCTCAGAGGTGTATCTTCGGATCATCTCACAGACATAGTATGCACATAGATTGGTCCCCGCTGGCTGAATATCCTCACCATTCTTAGCCTTTGCCCTTTTGAATTCTAGCTCTTTTTTGAATTCACCGACCTTTGTATCTACGAACCGTCTCCAAACCCTACGAGGCAAAGAAAATTAAATGAACAAGAGAGTTATTAGTTACTTGATATTAGGAAATGAACGAAATAGGCCGATCGATATAGAGCGCAAATGAATGAAAATAATTACTTCTGCAGCATTCTTCTCATGTCGACCCAAAGCTTTGGATCCTTATTCAGAGAGTCGTGGACGAGACATTCTGAGGTGTCAACTTTAATTACTAGCAGAATCCAGTGGAACCTGCGGACACGATACATGCACAGTACGTCATGCATAACTCATCGATTAGCCGACCACATACCATGCATGGAGTAAACAAAAGAGAATGTGCTCAAGACATAAACACTCACCCAAAATGGTAAGGAAATAGAATATCACTTTTGAGTTCCTGCTTTGTAAGAAACTGCCACAGGTCTGCCTCCATGTCGGCGGGGTGATGCTCCAACACATATCCATTAACGATGTGTGGGTCAATGAACCCAACATCATGGATGTTCCTTACTCTGCATTCCTTAATCTTCATTCTGCATGTATAATAGCGGACACAACAATATAGTTAGGACATATATATAGTGCAGGCAATATGAACGAGATGGGGTAGAAATAAATCACTTACAGAACGTAGCAACTGATGATAGATTTGTCGAGCTCGCGCAGATTGAAAAGCTGGAACAATTCACTCAGATGGATTGGGGGGCGGCGTCTGATCACCCGCCAGACGAGGACTGGGGGGCGGCGTCTGATCACCCGCCGGACGTTGTGGACTGGGGGGCGTCGGCTGACGTGACGGAGGTGTAGGTGAACCGCCACCACCGTAGGGGGGTGGACTTGTTGTCCTTGGCGCCTCGCCTGGAAACTTGATAAACTTCTTTTGCCATAGAATGAAATGGCGCTTGACATCTCCAAGTCTTTTCTCCCCTTCAGGTGTAGCAATGTCAATCTCCAGGTCCTCAAACCCTTGGACTATGTCCTCCACCATGACACGAGCATAGCCATCTTGAATGGGGGTGTTGTGGTGGAGTGCTCCAGGTAAACATGGTAAAGCACTGCCGATGGCTACCTTCATGGACATGTTCCCGATAGGATAATACAGATGACATTCTTTCATCTCCTTTATATCGTCCACGGGGTAGCGAGGAGGCTCCGGTGCAGTAATTTTGACCACCAGAGGCTCCGGTGCAGTAATTTCGACCACCAGAGGCTCAGGTGCAGTAATTTCGATCGTTGGTGCATCTGCACCAGCCGGTGGGGCCTCCGTGGAAGCCACACTGCTTCTCCGCTGCTGGCTTCTGAGATCCGCTGGATGATCTTCATGCTGCGCCCGAGCTGCATCTCGTTCGGCTACTAGTACACTCACGGTTTTCTTCATCACATCCATTTCTGATGCCAACCGCGCCACAACATCTGCTTCCCGATCCATCTTTCTCTTCCGGCTTCTGTAACCGTACGGGTCATCGTTCTGGGGGAACCCTATTTTCCACGGAATGTGCCCCATGCCTCGTACACGTCCTCCGTGTTCAGGATTCCCGAGGGCTTTTGTCAGCGCGTCGTTCTCTCTGTTGAACTTGATCTTCCCCTCTTGAGCATCCCTCATTGCGTCAATAAGGGCTTGGGTGGGTTTAATTATTTTGCCCTGGTAAACACAGTCCCTTGTCTCCGGGTTCAGCGTTCCCCCATGCCCGTACCACCAGCTTTTGGCCCTTGGGTCCCATCCCTCCGTACCTGGACGGATTCCTCGCGCCCTCAGCTCGTTCTCCATCTTCTCCCACCTAGGCTCCCAAAGGCGATACCCTCCTGGCCCCATAATATGATTGTACTCCTTCTTAGCCGCATTTTCCTTATTTTTTTTCGATATTTGAATGAACTGCTCCGATTTCTTTTGCTTCACAAATTCTGGCCAATCATGTTTCAGTTTCTCATATTGTCCTTTGAAATCCGGAGTCTTGTTCTGCTTGACAAAGTCATGCGCTAGATTTTGCTTGAATTTCTGGAATGCGTCGGCCATCTTATGAAGAGCGAACTGTTTGACTAGCCTCCTCCTCTCCTTGTTTTCCTCAATCTTGTTACCCTCCTCATCGAATTTGTTGTATTCCGGAGGTAGAACGAAATGTTCCATAAGCTTTTTGAAGCAATCTTTTTTTGTTCTCTTATCGACAAAAGTGAAACCAGCAATTCGTGCCTTCTTTGGCTTATTCCACTCCTGGACGGTGATCGAGACATTGTCTCTAACAATGGCTCCGCATTGGTTGACAAACTTGGTGGCGTTCTTGCGGGGCTCCAGCGGCCTACCGGTTGCACTGTCGACAACCTCGATGGTGCATGTTTCTCCTTGTTTCATCGTCTTGGTTGCGCCACGCTTTGACGACGTACTCGATTGTTTCGACGATCCGGCCGAGGGCTAAAATAAGAAAGAGAGTCGTGCGCGTTAGTCCACACATATTTATTCAAATCAGTTAGTTTGTATCACCAGAGGCTCAATGTATATATATATATACCTCGGCGCCGGAGGTGGTTGCTACTTCCATTTGAAGATCGTCGTTTATCGATGTTTGTTCGGCATCATCTTGCTAACGGCGCCCTTCATCTTCACCGTCAAGGTTCAGATAAGAAGAGATATCATCTTCTTCTTGTCCGGTCGGCACATATAGAATATCGCCGTTTATGATGCCGAACATATGTGCTTCACCGTCCGGATCATAGTTGTCCATAATCGGGTCAGCTCTATCGTCCGCCATTATGTCAGTCCTGAAAACATGTAGTAAAAACAAATTAATCGGGCGGCGAGGGGGCGGTGGCGGTGGCGGTGGCAAAAGGGCGGTGGCAAAAGGAGGGGGCGAGGAAGGGGTGGGAGAGGGTGTCGCGGTAGAGCGCGAGACAGGGCGGCAGACGACGGCGTCAGGGAGAGGGAGGCGAGGACAACACACATTTATAACCCTCGCCGTCCCCTCTCGATCCCTAAAAAAAACACCGTGCGCATCGCCGCCCCCCTCGCCGCCCCCTCTCCGTATATACGTTTTTTTTGTTAATTATCAAATTTTACAGTTTTTTTGTTAATTATCAGGTTTTAAGTTATTTTACCGTTTTCGTTAAACTAATTAACTAGTTAAAATTAAAAAGAACAAAAAAAATTCTCTCTCTCTCTCCACGATCTCGATCGCTCTCTGTAGAGCAGCGTTGAGGGCGGCGAGGCCGGCCCGAGGTGGATTGGGGGGCGGCGTTGAGGGCGGCGAGGCCGGCCGGCGGCGTTGAGGGCAGCGAGGCCGGCCGGCGGCGTTGAGGGCGGGCGAGGGCGCGGTGGGCGTGGGAGGCCGGCGGGCGACGTACGTGGGCGAGAGCGTCAGGCGCCGTACGTGGGCGAGAGGGGGCGGCGGGCGACGGCGGGCGGCGTCGAGGGCGAGGGCGACGGCGGGCGGCGTCGAGGGCGAGGGCGACGGCGGCGGTGTTGATTCGGAGAAGACGAGAAGGGGGTTCGGGCCCTTGTATTTATAGCCCCCACCTTTAGTCGCGGTTGGGGAGGCGACCCACGACTAAAGGGTACCTTTAGTCGCGGTTGGTGAGGCGACCCGCGACTAAAGGGTAACCTTTAGTCGCGGTTGGGGAGGCGACCCGCGACTAAAGGGCTTTTTTGGCGGGTTTTTGTTCCCGCGCGCAACGACCTTTAGTCGCGGTTGGGCAGGCCAACCGCGACTAAAGGTATTCTTAAAATACTTTTTCTTTTTCAAAATGTTAAAAATACAAATAATATATCGAAAAATTCAGAAAAATAAAACTAATTCAATTCAATATGTTAAAAACACAAATATTATATCAAAAAATTCAGAAAAATAAAACTAATTCAATTCAAAATTCTAAAAATACAAATAATATATCAAAAAATTAAGAAAAATAAAACTAATTCAATTCAAAATGTTAAAAATACAAATAATATATCAAGAAATTTAGAAAAATAAAACTAATTCAATTCAATATGTTAAAAACACAAATAATATATCAAAAAATTCAGAAAAATAAAACTAATTCAATTCAATATGTTAAAAACACAAATATTATATCAAAAAATTCAGAAAAATAAAACTAATTCAATTAAAAATTCTAAAAATACAAATAATATATCAAAAATTAAGAAAAATAAAACTAATTCAATTCAAAATGTTAAAAATACAAATAATATATCAAAAAATTCAGAAAAATAAAACTAATTCAATTCAAAATTTTATACGCCTAGGCAGGAGTATGACTAAATCACTCCAAATTTCATGTATCATCAGTGGTATCTCGAATCATTCGAAAATGGACACCAAACACATCACGGGTAATATAATTCACATGATCCATTCAACAAAGTTTGGTACAATAAATT
The DNA here is from genome assembly GCF_018294505.1 of Triticum aestivum. Classification (NCBI taxonomy): domain Eukaryota; kingdom Viridiplantae; phylum Streptophyta; class Magnoliopsida; order Poales; family Poaceae; genus Triticum; species Triticum aestivum. Next base: position 631,595,346 of record NC_057812.1, on the reverse strand, counting down.
ATTACACATCATTTCTTCCCTTGTGTCCCTGCTTGCTTACGATTGTGCCGTATCCATGGAGCATCCTCATCATTTAACTTAATGCTTGGGTCGGTGTTCACTTTGAAGGGCGGAATTTCAGCAAACATATTATAATCTTCTGACATGTCTGTCTTGTCCTCCACTCCCACGATGTTTCTTTTCCCTGAAAGAACAATGTGGCGCTTTGGATCATCGCATGATGTACTGATCGTTTTCTTATCTTTCCGTTTCCTCGGTTTGCTACTCATGTCCTTCACATAGAAAACCTGAGCGACATCTTTCGCTAGGACGAATGGTTCGTCAAGGTAACCAAGATTGTTGAAATCCACCATTGTCATTCCGTATTGCTGGTCCACCTTTACCCCACCTCCTGTTAGCTTGAACCATTTGCACCGGAACAAAGGGACCTTAAAGGAGGGTCCATAGTCAAGTTCCCATATCTCCTCTATGTAACCATAATATGTGACCTTTTGCCCATTCTCGGTTGCTGCATCAAAGCGGACACCACTGTTTTGGTTGGTGCTCTTTTTATCTTGGGCGATCGTGTAAAATGTATTCCCATTTATCTCGTACCCTTGGAAAGTCGTTATAGTCGAAGATGGTGTCTTGGCCAACATGTACAGCTGATCTACAACATCATTGTCATTCATTAAATGTTTTCTCAACCAACTGCCGAAAGTCTCCATGTGGGCCTTCCTAATCCAGGATTCAGGCTTCCCCGGGTTGTCCGAGCGTAAAATATTCTTGTGTTTCTCAAAGTACGGAGCCACCAAGCTGGAATTGGTCAGTACAGTGTGGTGTGCTTCAGTCAGAGAATGGCCGTCCATACATGTCGTTGATTTCCTTCCGATCGTGCCTTTTCCACTTAGTCTCCCCTCGTGCCGCGATCGAGGAAGACCAATCGGCTTAAGGTCAGGAACAAAGTCAACACAAAACTCAATTACCTCCTCATTTCCATAGCCCTTGGCGATGCTTCCTTCTGGCCTAGCACGGTTACGAACATATTTCTTTAATACTCCCATGAACCTCTCGAAGGGGAACATATTGTGTAGAAATACAGGACCGAGAATGAAAATCTCTTCGACTAGGTGAACCAAGAGGTGCGTCATAATATTGAAGAAGGATGGCGGGAACACCAACTCGAAACTGACAAGACATTGGATCACATCGTTCTGTAACCGTGGTAGATCTTCTGGATTGATTACCTTCTGAGAGATTGCATTGAGGAATGCACATAGCTTCACAATGGCTACTCGAACATTTTCCGGCAGGAGCCCCCTCAAAGCAATCGGAAGCAATTGTGTCATAATCACATGGCAGTCGTGAGACTTCAGGTTTTGGAACTTTTTCTCCGCCATGTTTATTATTCCCTTTATATTGGACGAGAATCCAGACGGGACCTTCATACTGCTCAGGCATTCAAAAAAGATGACCTTCTCTTCTTTGGTCAGAGCGTAGCTGGCGCGACCTTGAAACCATTCCGGATGCCGGTCATCAGGGTCTTTCAAACGTTGCTGGTCCTGCCGTGCTTCCTTTGTATCATTTGTCTTCCCATACACGCCCAAGAAGCTTAGGAGGTTCACGCAAATATTCTTCGTAACGTGCATCACGTCGATTGCAGAGCGGACTTCTAGGACTTTCCAATATTCTAGCTCCCAGAATATAGATTTCTTCTTCCACATGGCTGCGTGCCCGTCAGCTCCCTTCGGAACTGATTGTCCGCCAGGACCCTTTCCAAAGATGACTTTCAAATCCTTGACCATATCAAATACCTCAGCACCAGTGCGTTCCGCAGGCTTCGGCCTGTGATCTGCCTTGCCGTTGTAATGCTTGCCTTTCTTTCTTACTGGATGAATTTTCGGAAGAAATCGACGATGCCCAAGGTACACGTTCTTCTTACAATTTGGCAAATGTACACTTTCAGTCTCATGTAAGCAGTGCGTGCATGCATTGTATCCCTTATTTGACAGTCCCGAAAGGTTACTAAGAGCAGGCCAATCGTTGATGGTTACGAAAAGCAACGCTCGTAGGTTAAATTCCTCTTTTTTGTGCTCATCCCACACACGGACACCAGGTCTGCCCCACAGCTATAAAAGTTCATCAACTAATGGCCTTAGGTACACATCGATGTCGTTGCCGGGTTGCTTCGGACCTTGGATGAGCACTGGCATCATAATGAACTTCCGCTTCATGCACAACCAAGGAGGAAGGTTGTAGATGCATAGAGTCACGGGCCAGGTGCTATGGCTGGAGCTCTGCTCGCCAAAAGGATTCATGCCATCTGTACTTAGACCAAATCTTATGTTCCTTGCGTC